>NC_056741.1:640200437-640500437 GCF_019279795.1 Protopterus annectens | reverse complement strand
ACTAGAGGGCAAAATATACTTGATCTGGTCACGACAAACATAACATTTATATATACCATTCCCAGGTACCCCCCTCACTGATTAAGTCAGACCAAGAATCTCTTTCCCATCAAAATCCCCAAGACAGAAACAGAAGCAAATATCACAAAAATCAAAGACTTCAAATATGCAAATATTCTACAATTTTATGGTGAAATCTCTAAATTTGAGTATAACAGTATCCTCCATAATGTTGGCATTGCAGAGTTATGCAGACAAGTTCTACTAGTACTTGGACAAATGTATTAACTTAGCAGTCCCAACTATATCCAAACAAATGAGGAAGTTTAAAAGCAAAGCAGCATGGTGGTCCACAAGCAGTAATAAACAACATAATAAAAGGTAGAAATTCCTCAATCTATATAGCAGATCAAAAGACTCCCAATTAAAGGAGAACATCAAACAGCTAGATAAGAAAAGGACATCAGAAAAACAAACGCATCTCATGAACTCAAACTAGTTACAGAACTCACAGACAAGTACAAATCCTTCTTTGGTTATGTGAGGAAAATAAGGAGCAACACTTAACACTGTACAGAGCATATTCATAATGGTATTACCTACTCTGATGCAGTGGATGTAACCAAGCTGTAAGTAAATAAACTTAGTGCCAACTTCACCCCAGACACATTAGTTCCAAGCTCAATTATCCCAGATGGATTCAAGGAACCAATCATCAAAAATGAACATGTTCTCAAAGTACTCCTCAAAATGAAGAACACCTCATTTGTGGGAAAGTGACAGCATATCTGGCTGCCTAATAAATATCACTAAACTAGCACTGGTAGATCTAATCATTTCCTTTAACCTAAGCCTATCAATGAGCTTGGTCTCACAGGTGTGGCATACAGCTTTTGAGATTCTACTCCACAAGGGTGGCCGCACCACTGACCCTAGGAATTGTAAACCTAAAAATTTTAAAAGTCTTGCATGCAAAATCACAAAACATATCATAAGTGATCTAATTAACTGTTATCAAAACTCTTATCAGACTTGACCTCAACCAGTTTTCTTTGTCAAGTGTAGAGCCTGTCTATTGAGTTTTGTGAACTTCAATGAGAAGGTTAATCAGGTCACAGACTGTGGATAAGATCATGGACTTAAAAGACTTGAACTACCAAGAAAACTACAGCCTTTAATTATCTTTATACTAAGTTTCATATTGGCTCTTTAGGGATAACCTGTGACTTCCTTATAGGGCTACAAGGGATCCAGCAGTTCAAGAATTATACCTCCATAAATTAAAAAGTACAGCTAACAGCAGAGCTAGAGATCTAAATCTACTCCAACAGATAAGTAAGAGAAGGACAAGAGATGTATTTGTCACTCAGCCCCCACCCTTTCTCTAAAACAAACTTTCCCTGCAGTTTAAGTTGTACAACACACTATTTGGCATTAAAAAGGAGCTGGATGACTGGATGGGAATTCATAAATTCACCCCTGGAATGACTGGCTTAGCTTTTCTTGAAAAGGCAGGCAAAGCCTAAAGATGCATACTTGTATAGCAGGAACTGACTTGCAGCTCAGTTGCCTTGTAACTCATATGATCCTGTGAGAACACACATACATAAACACACACACACACACACACACACACACACACACACACACACACACACACACACACACACACACACACACACACACACACACACACACACACACACACACACACACACACACACACAAACTGTTGAGGCCAATGAGTTATTGCTTAGAAATCAGCACTTTAAACCTAAACAAAGTAGGGCGCACACACACACACACACACACACACACACACACACACACACACACACACACACACACACACACACAAACCAAGTGTTATTTCTTAGACATAAGCACTGTGTGTGTGTGTGTGTGTGTGTGTGTGTGTGTGTGTGTGTGTGTGTGTGTGTATGAGAGGTTGGTAGTATACTGCTCAAATGTACAGGTTTTTACATAATGTCCAGATTTTTGCCTCATATTTTTTGGTCTGTTTTTCATAAAATTATGCTTTTCTGGCAAATCATTGAGGACTGAAGTCAGAGAATATTGGCAGACATTTGAGCTTTAGATTTCATACGTTTCAGAAAATTCGGACTAATGTAAAACTTTGTTGTTCTATCAACCTTCTACGTTTATAAGAGCAATATTTAAAATGTGTCCTTAGTTTTGGCCCTTTGTTTCCCCCATTATGACAGGCTTTGTCCATATTTCTTGCACTGAAGAGACTGAGAGGTATTTTGTTTGTGTGTGTGTGTGTGTGTGTGTGTGTGTGTGTGTGTGTGTGTGTGTGTGTGTGTGAGGGAGGGAGGGAGTGAGGAAGGTAGGTGTGTGTGTGTGTGTGTGTGTGTGTGTGTGTGTGTGTGTGTGTGTGTGTGTGTGTGTGTGTGTGTGTGTGTATGTGTGTGTGTGCATGTGTATGTAAGAGGGAGGAAGACAGGTGTGTGTGTACATATGTGTGTAATAGGCAGGTAGGTAGGTGTGTGTGTGTGTGTGTGTGTGTGTGTGTGTGTGTGTGTGTGTGTGTGTGTGTGTGTGTGTGCAAAGTACAGTTGTGTACACTTACCATAAATGTAGATGTTCGTGTGTATTCACTGTTGCAGTCATTACATTTGGGTAATCTGCTTGCAGGTTGTCCTCAGTCGGCCTGATTAACAAAGTCTTCGGTCCTGCGTCGGTTGCCGTCCCTTCTTCCATGACGTCAGGTCGTCAGGGGTATAAAACATGCAGCCGACACCATTACAATAGTTTTTCTTGCCCCGGATGTCAGGTGCCCCCCTAATGGGAAGCAATTAAACATAAAAGCACAAAAATATACCTCCAACAAAAAAGCAAATACACCAAAAAGGCTTTTAAGCATAGTAAAGAAAAGTAGAGGTATAGCCAAAAGAAGTTAGGGGGCTGGAGGGAGGGTAACCAGGACTGCAACAGTGAATACACTCAAACATCTACATTTATGGTAAGTGTACACAACTGTACTATGTTCTTCGTGTTTCACTGTTGCAGTCATTACATTTGGGTAGATTCCCAAAGCTATGGTTGGGAAGAGGAGTTTAGATAGCATTAGGGTCAGCTATAAGGCCCTGCAAGACTGCAGTGGCAGAGAAAATTGGCAAATGGTAATGGTGTAAGTATGTACAGAACTCCAGGTAGCAGCTTCTAAGATGTACCTGGTAGGGACGCCTCTGAGAAAGGCTGTAGAGGTAGATGCAGCCCTGGTGGAGTGAGGTCTGATCCCCTGGGGGATAGGTTTTCCATGGTACTTAATAGCAGAAATGAATGCAATGGCTTATCCATTTAGAAATGGTTTGCTTTGAAATAGCCTTCCCCTTTGCCCCTGCAGCAAATGCTACCAACAGCTGTTCAGATTTCCTTTGAGGCTTAGTCCTGTCCAAGTAGAATCTAAGTTGTCTGTGCACATCTAAGGAATGCAGTATCCATTCCCCTTTATTCTGTGGATTGGGAAAGAAGGTTGGCAAATGAATGGACTGATTAAGTGCCACACTGGATACCACCTTGGGCATGAAGGATGGATTGGTTCTGAGTGACAATCTGTACGCATGAAAGATGATGAAAGGATCTACTGTCATAAGGGCCTGTAATTCAGATACCCTTCTAGCTGAAGTGATTGCTAGAAGGAAAGCTGTTTTCCAAGAAAGAAAATTTAAGTCTGCAGTAGCAGCTGGCTCGAAAGGAGGTAGAGTGAGTTTCTCCAAGACAAAGTTAAGGTCCCAGGCTGGAGTTGGAGCTCTCCTGGGTGGTCTCAAATTTGTGGCCCCTCTGAGGAACTGCTTGAGCAGAGGATGAGAGAAGAGGGGAGGTTCTGTGTTACAATGAGCTGAAATGGCTGAGGCATGGATTTTAATGGAGGAAAAAGACAGGCCCTTGTGAAGCATCTCAGTTAAGTATTGAAAAATCTGAGGTAAATTTGGTGCTGCTTTGCTCATCCCTTGAGATTGGTTCCAGGCACAGAATGTTTTCCATTTTTCAGCATAAGAATTTCTAGTACTAGGCCTCCTTGCCTCTAAAATGATATCCATAACAGGTTTGCTGAGGGATAGTAAAGAAGAGATTAAGTAATTAGCCAGGCTGCAAGGTTCAGTGTTGGTAGCTGAGGGTGCAGAATCTGGTTTCCTGCTGAGACAGCAAGGAAGGAGTCTGAGGCAGGTGCCATGGAGATAATCATGATACACTGTGCAGGAGGGGGTACCAGTGTTGGTGCGGCCAGTCTGGAGCAATCAAAATCATCCTTGGTTTGTCCTGTTTGACTTTTAGTAGTACTTTGGAGAGCAGAGGCAGAGGGGGGAAGGCACAGACTGATAGGTTTTTCCAGCTGAACGACAGAGTATCCACTTTCCAGGCTTGTTTGTGGGGAGTCCTTGTGCAAAATTTGTCCAATTTGTAGTTCTGGGGAGAGGCAAACAGGTCTATATTTGGGCTCCCCCATTTGCCTGTCAAAATGTTGAAAATCCTTGGTTCCATTTTCCACTCGTGTGGGTCCATGAGGTTTCTGCTTAGTCCGTCTGTCAGTGTATTTAATTTTCCTGGCAGGAATTGAGCTTGTAGGTGCACTTGGTAGCTCAAGGCTGTGTTCCACAATGCCATGGCTAGTCTGCAGAGGGGGTAAGAACGTGTACCCCCCTGCTTGTTTATGTACCACATAACAGTGGTGTTGTCTGTCTTTACCATTAGTTGTCCTGGAAGAATGTGGTCCTTGAAGGCTGTCAGAGCATTCTGTACAGCTGACATTTCTTTTTGATTGATATGCAGGTGCATTTGACTTGGGTTCCATTTGCCCTGAATCCACTTCCCTGCCAGGTGAGCCCCCATGCATAGTCTGATGCATCTGTTGTTAGGGTTTGGGTAGCAGGGGGTAGTGTGAAAGGTAGTTCCTTGTTTTGGTGGCAGGCATCTGCCCACCAAAGGAACTCTAGGCGTAGGCAAGGTATGATAGGAATCATTGTTTCTAGGTTTTGAGAATGTTGACACCATAGGCTTTTTAGATACCACTGTAGTTTCCTCATGTGCAGTCTTGCATATGGAATTAGAAGAATGCAGGAGGCCATGAACCCCAAGGCTTGCAGCATTTGTCTTGCAGATAGCAGGGTTTTTGTGGCCACTTGTTTGAAGTAAGTTGTCAAATGAATTTGATTTTCTGGGGTGAGGTAAGCCATCTGGGAAGTTGTACTCAAGCTTGCTCCCAGGAATATAATTTTTTGATAGGTTACCAGTTGTGATTTCTTTTCATTTATGGTGTACCCCAGACAAGTTAGAACCCATTTTACAAAGGCCAGATGATTCAAAAGTATGTCCTGGCTTTCTGCCTGAATTAGACAATCATCCAGGTATGGGTATATTTGAATATTTCTTTGCCTGTAAAATGCAATAACTGGAGCTAAGCAATACCCTGGGTACAGTAGATAAAGCAAACGGCAGTGCAGAGAACTGAGTGTGTGTAGCCTGCTTTGAAGCGTAGGTATCTTCTGCAAGATTCCCTGATTGGGATGTGCAGGTATGCTTCTTTTAAATCTAGTGTTGCCAACCAGGCATCTTTGCCTAGCATAGGAAGTAACTGGTGAAGAGTCAGCATCTTGAATTTTGGAATCTCCAAACAGGTGTTTAGAGTAGACAGGTCCAGGATAGGACGTCATGAATTGTCTTTCCTGGTACCAGGAAAAGTCTCAAGTAGAAACCTTGTCCCTTTTCCTCTTCTGGTACCAGTTGAATAGCCCCCATGCTTAAGAGAGAAAGTACTTGTTTTTGTGCCTCTGCCCACTGATTTGAGGGTAGGTCTGGCCATCCACTTGGTGTAGGTAACGTGTGGAAGTGAAATCTGTATCCCTGGGACACTATATTTAAAACCGGTAATGAGTTCCCAATTCTTTGAGTGAAGAGCAATCTTTCTCCCCAAAGGGGCAGTCAGGTGATAAGTGCTTCTTGGAAATTGCAAAACGAAGTTATTGAGACAGTTTACCATAGGGGGGAGTCTTATTATTCCCAGACATGGAAGTGGAGGCCCCCCACTGCTTAGTTCTGTGAGTCCCCTGGGACTGAGACCTGGAAGGGGCTGGAAAGGACAAATTTTTAGAGGGCCAGTGCCTACTAAATCTAGGAGGCTGAACTTGTGAAAAAATCTTTAACAGTTTGCATAGGTTTAACTTTATCTTCCATCTTTTTAAGAACTTCCTCAGCCTTTTTGCCAAACAGGTGGTCCTGAATTAAAGGAGCATCCAACAATTTAGCTTTAACATGTTCAGGCAAAGATTGCTCCTTAAGCCAAGCATGCCTTCTGAGCACAGACCCAGTAACAGCAGCCCTACAAGAGGCCTCTAATGAATCAAAACCACATTGCAAAGTATGTTTTCCAACTTGTTCGGCAGAATGCATTAAATCCTGTAATTTTTTATTTTCCACACAGTCAGGAATCAACATCATTTTCTGTTTAAGCAGTCCAATAACATGTTGCTGATATTTTAACATATGAAACTGGTAGTTTAAAGCCCTAATGGCTAAGGTTGCAGAAGTGTAAACCTTCTTACCACATCTATCCAGAGTCCTGGAGTCTCTATCAGAAGGGGTAGGATTTTTAGCAGTAGACGCCTTAATGCCCTTGGGCCCCTGTGAAATAGTCTCTAGATCTGCAATAGGATTTTTGAAAAGGAACTTGTGGGACTCAGGGACCCTGTAGTATCTGTCAGTTTTTCTGGGAGCAGTAGGCAGGGAATCAGGGGCCAAACTAGATTCCGAGAAAGCATCATCAACAATGTCCAGTACAGGATGAATAGCCAAAGGCCTATGCTGAGGTAGGAGAAGGAAATCCCTAAGCCTCTTTTTTGAATCAGAGCAATCCTGGCTTTACCAGTGGAAATGCTCCCTTAGAGAATGTAAGGCTTTCCCAAAAGAAAAATCCTCAGGAAGCAGAGGGAATAGAGTCCTCTGCATCAGAATCCTCATAAGTAGGTAAGGACAAATCCAGGTAATCAGAAGAGTCAGAAAAAACAGAATCCTGATCAGAAGATTCATAATCAACCTCACTCCTAGGCCTCTTAGAAGGGAGGGGGGGTTGGCTACCCCTGATTAGAGTTATTAGATCTTCAGCCATTCTTATCATTTGTTTTTTTAGGCATAGAGGTCTGAACATGTGGCCTGGGCGTTGGCTTGTTAGACATGAATCGAGATTTAGGCCTAAGTAATGAAGGAGGCGTTGATTTAATATGTAAGTCCATAGGCTTGAATACACCCTCAGAATCTGGTGCCTGCACAGCGACTCCAGACCCATCCAAAGTAGAGACATCCGCAGGTTCCATAGTGGAAGCACCTCGTGGCATACCGGACGCCGAATAGGTCTCAGTAGAGGCTTGAGAATCAGAAATAGCGGGTATCAGGGGCTACGAAAGTGCCTCACTGAATACCTGCGAACTGGCGACTGGCTTAGGAGAAGCGTTGTTGGCAATTTTGGACCTCGGTGGCCTGTCTCTGTCTTTATCTTTGTGTTTTTTCGGAATCTCGGTAGTCGGATGGCTAACCAACGACATTTCTGGATAATTAAACTGAGAACCGAAATATTTAGAGGCAAAAATATACCGACGACAGATAGTGCGCTGCTTAAATAAAGCACAAAACCGACAGCAAGGTACGTTGTGGTCAGGGCCTTGGCAAGGAATACAGTACGAATGAAAATCTTTATGAGGTATTTGCTTTCCACAAGTAATGCAATTATTAACTTTTACTGACATTGGTAAGGAACAAGAAAAAGTTTCCCCAAGAGTACTTGGTTTTAGTTGAAGAGTTCGCTTCTGAAACTCAAAAACGAAAATTTCAGGAGTCGGCCGACCGGCACTTGTGAACTGCTTCTGCTTTGGGCACCGCACGGCAAAAAAGACTGATGTAATAGTGTCGGCTGCATGCTTTATACCCCTGATGATCTGACGTCATGGAAGAAGGGACAGCAACCGACACAAGACCTAAGACTTTGTTAATCAGGCTGACTGAGGGCAACCTGCAAGCAGATTACCCAAATGTAATAACTGCGACAGTGAAACACGAAGAACATCAGGGAAAGAGGTATGGATAATTGATAGGCAGTATACTCTTCAGCTGTCAAGGTTTTTGCAGAATGTCCAGATTTCTGCCTCATACTTTTAGTCTATTTCTAATAAAATTGTGTTTTTCTGGAAAATCTTTGGTAAATCATTGAGGACTGAAGTAAGAAAATAATGGCAGACATTTGAGCTTTATATTTCATATCCTTCAGAAAATTTGTACTAATGCAAAATTTGTTGTTCTATTAACTTTCTAAGTTTGTAAGAGCAATAATTAAAATTGTCCATAGTTTTGGCCCTCTGCTCTCCCCCCATTATGACAGGTGCATTTTTCAAGGAATTTAGTTTGAAGTGAGTTTTCAAGGAATTGTGAGCTTCAAAGGAAGAGAAGTTTACTGCTGCTCATGCTAAGTCTGTTTACAACATGCAACTGTTTTGTTTAGCTAGCTAGCAAATGGTATCACTATTATGGTACAGAGTTTTAAAGTAGTGTTAGTAGCACAACAGGTAGCATACTTGCATTTTAATGCAGAAGGCTGTGGGTTCTACTCCCAGAGCATATTGATGATACTGTATTGGATTTTCTGGGGATGGGGTGCTGAAGTCCTGAATACATCCTCCTTTGGATGAGATGCCTAGTAACTATGAAAAAGAAGTTATGTACTCACCATAACGTTCCATCTCAGTACTTGTACTTCATTTGTCTTCAACCTGTGGGAATACAGATACGTATTGGATCCGAGGCAGCAAAGATTACTAGCATTAGCTCCGAGCTCCAGACTCCTCCCCTTAACCATAATACACCTCCCCTGCCTTCCATCCCCAGATCGAGTTTGCTGCCCTTACACTTATAACCTGACCTGATAACATACTTGTGACCTATACTTACAGCTCGTAGGCTGAACATGTGCCAAAGGTCCAGGGGAAGGAGGGAGGGACGGTTGAAGACAAATGAAGTACAACTACTCAGATGGAATGTTATGGTGAGTACATAACTTCTTTATCTGAAGTAGTTTACTTCATTTCATCTTCAACCTGTGGGACAGAGTCCCCAGCTACTATACTCCTGGGTGGCCATCATGGTAGGATATTACAGAGCACTGCGGAGCCAAAGGATGCTCTCCTTCTAGATGTCAAATCCAATTTATAATGGGAGATAAACATATGCGATGAGGACCAAGTAGCTGCAAGAGCAAATGTTATCCAAAGACATCCTAGACCAGAAAGCTGCAGATGTAGCCATGGATCTAGTAGAATGAGCTTTAACCTGACCTGGAGGAGACATGCCTTTGTCCTTTTAGACCTGCAGGATGCATGAAGAAATCCATCTAGCTATTGTGACTTTGGAAATAAGTTTGCCCTAAAAAGGTCTACAGAACGAAACAAACAATTGATCAGATTTACGAAAATTTTTTGTCCTGTGTAAATATAACCATAAATGTCTATGAACATCCAACGTGTGCAGTTTGTATTCCATCCTGTTGGTACAATTTGGAAAGAACACAGGCAAAATTGTAGCCTGATTGATACTGACTGGTGATGCCACCTTAGAAAGAAAAGATGGATTGGTTCAAAGGGAAACTCTATCTTTATGAAAAATCATGTACGGGAATTTTATGGACAAGGCTTGTAATTCCGAAACCCTTCTAGCAGAGGTAATAGCAACCAGAAAAGCTTTTTTCCATGACAGAAATTTTAGATCGGCAGTAGCGTCAGGCTCGAAAGGCAGGGCGACCAGAGCTTGGAGAACTATATTAAAGTCCCATGGGGATCAGGATCTTTGACTGGGGGGTGTAATAAAAAAGTGCCTTTAATAAAAGCTTTACACAGTCTAGAAGATGCCAAGGATGCAGAATTCTCGCCCACATGAAAATGAGAAATGGCAGCCAACTGAACTTTGACAGTAGAAGAACTAGCACCATGCTGGAAGATGTCAGCTACAAAATCAAGAATGGCAGAAACAGGTGCCATGAACGGATCTAAACTCCTATGAGAGACCCAGAAAGAAAAACTTTTCCACTTGTTGCGATAAACTTTTCTGGTTGACGACTTATGAGCAGCCACCAAAATGGACTTAACTGAGGAGGAAAGTCCGGGAGTCCTAGCAATCACAGGAACTGGGGCAACCAAGCCGTGAGCTTCAGGCTGTCTAGACTCAGATGAGACACGCTCGATGGGTGTGAAATCAGATCCTGAATGGGATCTAGGATCCAAGGTGGAGCCAGAAGGTGAGAGCAAAGGAAGGGAAACCATACCTGGTGAGGCCAGAATGGGGCAATGAGGATCACCTTGCTCCCCAGTCGACAAGCTTTCTGCTGAAACCTCGAGATGAGAGGAACTGGCGGGTAAGCATATAGAAGACCGGGAGGCCAAGTATGAACTACAGCATCTCTGGGGGAGTCCCCTGGCGGGGGGATCAGAGAGAAAAACCTGCTGCACTTCACTTTGGAAGGAGATGCAAAGAGATTGCAGCAAGGTTGACCCCACTCACTCTGTTTCGCTACTGACGGATTCAAAGACCACTCGTAAGGCATCAGAATGGTCCGACTTAGCCTATCCGCTTGAATGTTGGACTGTCCTGGAATGTGCATTGTGATAAGAACGTGACCGGTGGAGATTGCCCATTCCCACACTCTTATGGCCTCGCGACAAAGGGGATAAGATCTGGTCCCTCCCTGTTTGTTGATGTACTAGATTACAACATGTTGTCTGACAGAAAAGCAATCATCCTCCGAGGAAGAAAGGCATGAAGGGTCTGAAATGCTAGAAGGGCCGCCCTCATCTCTAGGACATTGATATGCAAGATGGTCTCTATTGGGGACCAGAGGCCTTGGACTGTCCTGCCTGAACAATGCCCCCCACCCACCCAAGTTGAGAGGCACTCGTGGTCACTGTGGCTAGGGTCGAGGCTGGAATGAAGGGTCATCCCTCTAAAATGCCCGGAGAGCTCATCCACCATATAAGGGATGACTGACACACGACTTAGGTGGATAGGATAAGATAGTGGTAAATCCAACAGGGATCACTGAACCGCCAGAGTCCACTGAAGAATCTGCATGTGTAGCCAAGCACATGGAAGGTGAGTTATGGTCACCGCCATCGAGACTAGGGTGATTCCTCTGTCGGGAGGTGAGAATGGTAAATTAGGGAGACATTCATCCTGGGGTTTTGAACTCTCTCTTTGGTCAGGAACACTTTGCCCTGGAGTGTGTCTATCCTGGCACCAATGTAGTCTATCACCTGTACAGGCTCTAGTAGAGATTTGGCTGCGTTGATTGTGATACCCAAACTCAGGGCAAGTGTCAGAAAGTAGTCCCTGGTTTGGGAAAGTAGATGCCTGGTGGGAGCAGTGAGGAGCCAATCGTCCGGGTACGGATAGACCTGAATCCTCTGAAGCCTCAGGTGAGCCGCTACCACTGCCATCACTTTGGTAAACACCCTGGGAGCTGTGGTGAGACCAAAGGGTAGGGCTCAAAACTGATAATGATTGGCCCCTAGCCGGAAGCAGAGGAACCTCCTGGAGCTTCTGAGTATTTTTATGTGATAGTAAGCATCCGGGAGATCTAACGAGTACATCCAGTCGCTCTCTTGCAGGAACAGCATGATGGACTGTAGTGTGCCCATCCAGAACTTTTCTTTGGCAACTGACAGGTTCTGGGTAGAAAGGTCCAGAATGGGACTTAAGTCCCCCATTTTCTTTGGCACCAAAAAGAACCTGGAGTAGAAGCCCGATCAGGACTGATCTGGGGGGATGGTTTTGATGGCTCATTTTCCTAGCAGCTTGGAAATTTCCTGTGCTGCTGCCTCTCTTTGCGTGGGTGAAACATCCGGGACGTGTTTGCGAGATATGGGGGAAACCACAAAGGGACAGAATATCCTCTGGATATGATTTGAAGCACCCAGCGGTCTGTTGTTATGGACTCCCATGCCGCTGGGTGCAAGGACAATCATCCCCCAACTGCGAGTAGAGCAGTTGAGCAACCCCTCAGGGTTGCTGCTCGGGTCTGTCTGAGAAGGGTTCTCGAGACCCGAAGTTTCACGGAGCCCCTCGGCCTCTGGACCGGCATCCATTCTGTCCCCCTCTGCCTCTAGGGGAAGAAGCACCCTGATTGTTCCGGGAATACTGAGATTTCTGGAACCACATCTTCTTTTGCCCTCTCTGGTTCTGGGAAAAGGACCTTTGAGGGTTAGAGAGGCAGATCCCGACGGCAGACAGTGTCTTCCTGCCCTTCACACTCTGGACTAGTGTCTCTTTGACGGTCTTACCGAAAATAGTCGAGCCATCATAAGGGGCATTGGCAAAGGATGCCTTAAAGGGTTCGGTAAATTGGCACAACCTGAGCCAGGCGTTACACCTCATGGACACGCCAGACCCAGCTGCCCTAGCCGCTCCTTACGTAGCATGGGAGAGGAGTTGCATGGATGTATTAGATACTGCTCTCAGAGTGGCCACTTTCGAGGAGAACGAAGCCTTGTCCTCCTCTGACATGGACTTGGGTGGAGATTCCTCCAGCTCCTTCACCAGGTCGCGTTGGAGTCTCGTGACATGGGCCAAGTAGTTCAGCGCCCATATTGAAAAGGTAGCTGAAGCAGACACCCGCTTCCCTAGATGATCCATCATCTGTGACTCTCGGTCAGGAGGGTGGACCGAGGAACTTTCCTGAGATCGTTCCCTCTTCATGTCTGCTGCTACCACCATGGTGTCCACTGGGGAGCCCTTGTTCCAGGAAGGCCTGTCAATAGGGGGACTTAAATAATATGGGGGCTTATGTTTTTATAGTCATCTCTGTGGAGGTCTGCGCCTAGCCTTTCAAACAAAATTCCTTTGCAGGACAGCTTTTCAAATACACCATTAAAAGAACTAAATCTTCATCAAAAGATATGCAGGACACTGTAGCATAACAGATTCATATGAACCTAAAAGAATTACGGTAGAATACTGCACAGAAATTTTGTCCCAAATTTTTCAGAACTTCTGTAAATAAAATACATTAGTCAATGTTAGAAGTCCTGCTATAAAGAGACATCACTGCTTCTGGCAAATTGCTACCTTGCCATCTTAGGTGCTATGGGCACAGAGCTCAGTTTACTGGAGGTGCTCAGAGTTTAGCGTTCTTAGCCAGAGATATGAAGTGGATGTAAGGGAATCCCAGGCATTCACTGGAAATTTTCAACAAATAAGCAGAATTTAAGCCTGTTTTTTTTTGCACTTGTGTACTGTATTTCACCGAACTGTTGTTTCATTTTATACTGTGTTTGCTGCTCTGACTGATTCATTCTGCACTTGTATATTTTGCTTCATCTGCCTTAAACAGCACAGGCTGGATTCAGACTTGCTGAATATAGACTGTTTGGTATCAGTTGAGCACTAAAACCAGCCATCTTACATCATACCACTTAAATGTCACTGATTTTGACTCAAATTTTAGCTCTGTCTCTCTTAATCCCTCCTAAACTTGGTGACCTTTGGAGAAAAGGTGATGAATTATATCCAATAAATGATGACAATAATTAGAGTTATAGACTTGTTTTACTTCAAAACATGTATATTAATTCACATTCTCTAGTTCTGTCAGTGTCTCATGTTAATAGTACTAATAATTTAAACTTGTCCGTGATTGTTTCTGGATTTATCCCTGATTCTGTTGAGATTTGTCCCTGATTGACTGAGAGCTATGTCTTACATTAAGAGCCCCCCCACCCCCACCCCCCAGCACCCTTGGGGCAGAAGTGTGTAGCTCAGGACCCATCTGAGTTGGAGATTGCTGGAATAAAGGCTCTGTAAGGGTGTTTTCTATTGGTAGGTTGTGTTAGAACAATTTAAATTTATTTATATTTAAGCACCGTATTTGTGAGGGTTTGTGCTCAGTTTACTGGAGCTGCTCAGAGTTTGGCATTCTTAGTCAGAGATGTGAAGTGCATCTAACAGAATCCAAATCATCCACTGAAATCTTCAACAAATAAGTATAATTTAAACCCATTTTTTGCACTTGTGCACTGTATTTCACTGAACTGTTGCTTGATTTTGAGACTATTTTTACTGCTGTGACTGATTCATTCCACACTTGTACATTTTGCTTTATCTGCATTAAACAACATAGGCTAGATTCAGACTTGCTGAATCTAGAATATTTGGTTTGACTTGAGCACTAAAACCAGTCGTCTTACATTAAGAGGGCCCGTATGCACTCTTGTGGTGTGTGTAGCTCAGGATCCATCTGAGTTGGAGATTGCTGGAATAAAGGCTCTGTGAGGGGCTTTTCTATTGGTAGATTGTGTTAGAACTGTTTAAATTTGTTTGTACTCAAGTACAGCATTTGTGTGTAGCTGCACACTGTGCAATGGGGATTAGCAGTGTTTTGTATAGATGTAAACACCCGGAATCACATTTTTTTCCCTGAACACCATTCAGTGAAACCTTCTCAGGATTCCCTGCTGCTCTTCGGGCAACTCAGTTGTGCACTGCTGCACTGTAGGCAGCTCGGCTAAGTACTGTCAAGTGTCGCTCCACTTTCTTCGCCAATCCTATATAGTTTTAAGTCCCCTTACTTATCCCAGAGCAATAGCTGATCTTTTGCTCTCCCACAAACCAGGAATTACCTGCTGTTATGGACTGTTACTTTTCTAACATTTCTCCAGCCAGCATGATTGACATGGGCATCCTGAGGCAATGTAGCAATTGCCTCATATATACTGACAACCACCTGCTCCTAAAGCAAACAAATACAGTATGTGAGAAATATCACATACCATGAAACTGAAACAGTCCTCTCACATAACAATAAACAAGACATCAAGTTTGTCAGTTCACATACCTCTCCTCTTATACAAGATAAAGTTAAGACACATAAACCCACATATGGAAAGTTACTCACCAAGAGCTTACCAAAAGACCAGAAACCTCCCAAGTGCAGACAACTCTCACATACTGGTACACAAACAGAATCCACCAGTACACATAACACGTATAACGATGTGTCAGCAATCAAGCCCCCATAGCAAAACACTTCAGAACCAAATTTCTTAGTCATAGTTGACTCAATAGTGAGACATACAGACGTCTCTCTCACCAGGCCGGACAAGGAGAAGGTCACTGTCAGCTGCTTGTCAGGTGCCAGGATTTGCCAAATCACACATGCAATCAAGTCACTAAGCAGAAATTACAGTTATAACTCTGTCACAGTACCTGTTGAAAAGAATGACTTGAGATGTACCTCTCTAGACTATATGAACAGACACATGATAGAGTTATCAAATTGTGTGCGCCAGGTAGATATGCCCCTGGTCCTAATCAGCATTCTACCTTCACCTAGGTTGATGCCACAGTACAGACAAAAAAATGACTGATTTTAACAATTGGCTTAGCTTCTGGTGTCAGTCCAAGGAGATCCAGCATCCGTCAACCTGGGAAGACATGGTCGACAGACCTCGATGCTTTGCCACAGATGGCCTTCACCTGACTCCCCAAGCCTTCAGTTTATTGGCAAAGATGCTTGCCTCCCCTATGCAGCCTTTTAAGGCTATGTCAAAACAACAAAACGTCTGATGTAGAAAAATACCATAGAGACAAACTCAATGTCAAGCTGCTTTATGCTAGAAGCATAAAGAGTAAGCTGTACTCCCTGGAAACACTCCTCACCTTGGAAGATACTGACATCTGTACAGTCACTGAGGCTTGGATCAAGACCTTAGAGAGTACCCCAGTCATGCAGGGTTACAATACCTTCCACACTTTCAGACCTCAAAATGAACACGAAAGAACCAAAGATGGAGGTGTATCCATTTTCATTAAATACAAATACACCTTGCCACTGATGAAACAGTACGACTCTCTTGAGCTACATGAGCACAAACATGAATGCACTGATGTTCCTGGACTTTGTTAACTCAAATGCACTGGAACACTTAGTCTGCACCCCAACAAGCGGTTCAAATGTCCTAGACCTAGTACTTACCAACATGGAGGACTACTTCAATATCCCCAGTGTGCCGCCCTCCCTAGATTAGTCAGGCCATAAATCTGTCTTGTTTGAAGTAAAGATCAGACCTGACACCTCCGCAGGATCAAGCAAATAAATAAATAAATGAATAAAAATTTTCCAAAGCAAACTATCGCCTCCTAAGAGATAGTATAAATGGTTTCAAAGCTCTTGCTGACACACGCAACAGTGGAGAAGTACACAAATGCCTTATATGGCAACTTAAGCAAATGTATTGACTTGGCAGTACCTGACAGGACTAGAACCAGGTCCTCTCGCAAAAACAAGCCACCCTGGTGGACTGGAAGTATAGATAAGTTATATAACAAAATAAAGAAACTGATACCTAAGAAGAAGAAGGAAGAACACACTCAGCAAAGGAACACTACTGTACACAAACTAAACAAGCAAACCAGAAACTTTGTAACGTTCTCTAAAGCAAGTTACGAGACCAGACTGGCATCCTTAGCTAAAGACAGTCATAAAGCATTCTTTAGCTACATCCGAAACCTCAAAGGGAACTGAACTTATAGTGGATGACACCATTCACATGGAACCTGAAGAAATTGGCAACCTGCTAGCTGACAGAGTTGGTGACAATTTCACCCCTCTACCCCTACCAGCCATACCTCATAGCATTCCTGGCACCTGTCCTCTACTATTTATCTCCAAGAACAGGTCATTCAAACAGTCTCAAAGGCCAAACACCTGGCCTCTATGGGACCAGATAACATTCCAGGCTGCATACTAAACAATCAAAAACAAGACCCAGTGGAACCACTTAGCTGTCTCTTTAATCATAACCTGAGCAATGGTTTTGTGCCGGAGGATTGAAGAACAGCAACAGTAATCCACTTGCACAAAAGGAGTCCATCAACTGACCCTGGGAACTATAGAGCCATTAGGCAGACCAGCCTTATTTGCAAGGCCATAGAAAGAATCATCATGGACCTTATCAACCAGGACAAAGGCAACCTTGAAACTCTTGACCCAACCCATTTTGGCTTTGTCAAGGGTACATCTGGCTTATTAAACATGATGAACTTCTTAGAGAAAGGCATCAAAGACCAGGATGAAGGTAAATCAGTACACACTGCCTGTCTTGATTAAGCCAAGGTATTTGACACAATTCCCCACTCAGGGATCATTGAGAAACTCTCCCAGCTAGATATGAATCCATTCCTCACCAGATGAGTAGCAAACTGGCTCACAGATAGAATGCACACTGTTAAAGTTGGGGAATCCATCTTCACCAGTAGACCAGTTACCAGTGGTGTACCTCAAAGATCTGTATTGGTATCTCTACTGTTTGTATAAAGAAGTTATGTACTTACCATAACGTTCCATCTGTGTTTTCCATTTTCATTCCTCTTCAACTGATGGGCTCAGATCCCAGCCCTCGGATCTGACTCAGCCATTGTAAAAGGTCGTGGCATCCTTGAACTCTTCAGCTTATACCTTACCCAGAATGCACCACTCCCATTACCTCAGATCTTGTTTGCAGATTACAGCAAAAGACTAACACTTTACTCATATAGAAACATTTTTAAGTAGAAACATAGGAGATAATGGAGCACAAAGCTATATCTGGACTTGTAATGGCAAGATAAAGACCCCAAAACTGGCTCTATCCACTCACTCTTTAGACAACATTGGATGGGGGTTGGTGTGTGGGGAGTCGAGGAGGTATGAAAATGGACAACAAAGATGGAACGCTATGGTAAGTACATAACTTCTTTATTTGATGTTGTCATTTTTCATTCCATCTTAGACAGATGGAACAGAGTCCCCAGCTACTATAATCCCAGGCTGGCGTCAAGGCAAGATATTTCTGAGCACCACTGAGCCAAACGATGCCCTACTTCTAGAAACTGAATCTGGCTTGTAATGAGCTATGAAGGTGTGAGGTGAAGCCCAAGTTGCTGCTGCACAAATATCATTGATGGAGACTCCTGAATGAAATGCTGAGGAAGCTGCAATGGATCTTGCAGAATGAGCACGCAATTGCTTAGTTAATGCAAATTCAATTTCTCGTAAAAGAAAGAAATGCAATTAGTCAGCCATTTGGCTAGGGAAACTCTAGACAGTGGCTTGCTCAATTTCTTTACCAAAAAGGAAACAAATAATTGATCTGATTCTGATTTTTTGATGCCTTTTGTTCTGTTTAAGTAGAAACGTGATTGCCTATGTACATCTAGTGAATGCAACAAATATTCACCTTTGTTTGTATAATTTGGGAAGAAAACTGGAAGGTTGACAGACTGCTTAATGTTGGACTCTCATACAACTCTGGGCAAAAAGGATGCATTAGTTTGCAAAGTAACTCTATCCTTATGAAAAATTAGATATGGAGACTTCACTGATAAAGCTTGAAATTTGTCTGGAAGAAGTAATGGCCACCAAAAAAAGTCTTCCAAGATAGAAATTTGAGATTGCAAACATTTGCAGGTTCAAAGGGCAGAATAACCAAAGCTTGCAGTACCAGAGTCAAGACCCATTGTGGAGTAGGATCTTTAATTTGAGGCCTTAACAGAAGTGTTCCATTTAGAAAAGTCTTACAAAGTTTATGCAAAGCAAGGGAAGACCCATCAAGACCAACATGGAAATTAGAAATTGCTGCTAACTGAGCCTTTACAGTAGAAGAACTGGCCCCTTGATCAAAAAGCAATGACAAAAAGTACAGGATGAACTGGTGCAGAAAAAGGGATCCACATTATTTTCAAGCGCCCAATGCAGAACTCTTTTCCATTTGCTAGTATAAGTTTTTCTAGTAGATGGTTTGAGGGAAGATAACAGAATTCGTTGAACCGGGAAGAAGAGAATAGGCTGTCTGGCTATTACTGGAAGTGGAGAAACTAAGTTGTCAGCTTGAGCTATGGAAGATCCAGGTGAACCATTTCTGTCAGGTGAGACGGCAAGTCTGGAACTGGATCCAGAATCCTGGGTAGATGAATCAAATGAGGCCACAGGAAGGGGAACCAAATCTGTTGAGGTCAAAAGGGAGCAATGAGAATGATCCTGCTCTTCAACCTGACAGCTCTCTGAAGGAATTTCAATATCAGAGGTATCGGATGATAAGCATATGGTAACCGGGAGAGGGAGGATCATGAAATACAGCATCCCTCAGTGACTCCCCCTGTGGGGGGTTAAGGGCAAAGTAGCTGCACTTGTTTAGGGGAGATGGAAAGAGATCGCAGCAAAGCTGGTCCCACTTGCAGAAGATCATAACCTGCTACTTTCTAGTTGAGGGATCATTCGTGGGGTAACAGAATACAACTGCTCAGTTTGTCCTGGAATATGCATTGTTAAGAGAAAGCAGTTGGAAGAAACTGCTTATTGTCACACTCAAAGTACTTTTCAACATAGGGGGTATATTCTGGTTCCTCCTTCTTTGTTGATGGACCAAACCACTGACATATTGTCTGTCTGTGTTGCAATCATTCCCGATGACACAGCATCTTGAAAGACTTGCAATGTTAAAGCATTGCTCTCAACCTCTCAACTTCAAAACATTGATATGCAAATTGGCCTCTTTGGGGAACACATGCCTTGGACTGTTTTTCTCAGGTAATGCCCCCCCCCCCCAAGCTGGGAAGCATCCATGGTCAGTATGGCCTTGGGCTGAGAAGGGACAAATAAACAGCCTTGTAGTAGTTATTCTGACTAGATCCACCACATCAGATCTTTTTTGCACAAGTTGGTGATTTGAATTGGGGTGGACAGAGGTAGCTGAAGAACTGACCACTGAGATGCCAACATCCACTGAATCCTCATATGAAATCTGTTTGGCAGAACAAGGGGTATCACTGCCGCCATCGAACCTAATGCTTTTAGGACCAGACAAGCGGGGTTTGTGGTACTGCAAAGTATCTTGTTGACTTGCAATCTTAAGAACTGAGCTCTGTAAAGGGGAAGGGAAGCTATTGCTGACCTTGTGTCGAGTAGCTCCCCTATGACCTCTATAGTTTGAGATATCTGAAGATGCGACTTTTCAAAATTTATGGTTATGCCTAACTGCACACAAATCTATATTACGTTTTCTCTTGCCATGATAAGTTGATGCCTGGTCGGGGTGGAGATGAGCCAGTAGTCTAAGTAAGGAATCACCCAGAATCTTTGCAGTCTCAAGTGAGCCGCTACCACTGCCATACATTTGGTGAACACCGTGGGAGCTGTGGTGAGACCAAAGAGCAGTGCTCTGAACTGGTAATGACTGGCTCCTAGCCAAAAGTGTAAGAATTTCTTGGATTGTCTCTTCATTTTTATATGATAATATGCATCCTGGAGACTTATTGAGCACATTGAAACTGTCTTTTTCCAGAAATGGAAGAATCGACTGAACCAAGACCATCCAGAACTTTGTCTTCCAAACTGCTAAGATCCAGAACTGGTCTCTGGTCCTGTTTTCTTTGGCACTAAAAAAGAATATCGAGTAAGTTCCATATCCTCTCTGGTCTGAAGGGATCTCTTGGGTGACTCTTTTGTTTAGCAGCTTTTGTATTGGAAATGATGCGCCTTCCCTCTGATTGAGAGGAACATCAGGGACTTTTCTAGAGTTTGGCAGACAAAGGGAAAATGGAATTATATATCCTCTGGATACAACCCTTTGCACCCAAGTATTTTTTGTTATTTCTAGCCAGGCTCTCTGGTGCAGGCATAAATGACCCCAAGTTGCCTCCAGAGTGGGACAATCAGGTCTCCTTTCAGAAGCACTGAAAAGGCTTGTCAAAGAAGGATTCTCTGGACCTCTGATGTTGCGGGGTATACTCTGCCATAACAGCACTGTCTACCATTTGAACTTCCCCCTCTGTCTCTGAAGGAAAACCCTCCACGTGTGTCCTGGAAAGATCCTTGTGATTTTCTGAACCACATCTTTCCAACATCTCAATAATTCCTTGAAAAATATCTTTGAAGGGGTGGAAAAACATATGTCCATGGCAGAAAGGCTATTTCCATCCTTCTCACACCTGAACAATGTATCTTTTATTTTGGGGCCAAAAACAGAAGTACCATCAAATGAAGCACTGATGAATGCAGACTTAAACGGCTTTGCAAAACCACACAAATGCAGCCAGACTTGTCTCCTAATGACTACGTGTGAACCCATTGCCCTTGGGGTTCCTTCTGTCACATCAGAAATTAGCCTCATGGATGAGTTGGAAATCAATTGTAGGGTAGCCAGCTGAGAAGTGTCTGAATCCTTCACCTCCTCAGACATGGTTCCTTTAAGGGTAGCTGAAGGTTCCTTAATCAGATCCTTCTGAATTCTAGTATAATGTTCCAAGTAGTTCAGAGACCTTAAGGCAAAGGTTGCTGAAGCATAACACACTTCCCATATCTGTCCATCGACCGCGACTCCTTGTCAGCAGGATGGACAGAGGTACTTTTGTCAGCAAGTTCCTTTCTAGTGGCCACTGCCACAACCATGGCATCAACATGAGGACCTTTTGACCAAAACTGCTTAGACTCTGCAGGGGTCATAATCCTATCTGGCTTCTTGGGAATGGACTCAATGGAGTCAGGTTCCTTCCATGCCCACTGCAAGACCAATTCCATGAGCTCATCATCAGGTGGGACCACCCAGGTAGTAGATGGGCCAGTACCAAAAGCCTCTAGTAGTATAGATTCCTCTGACGAAGGATTACTGGATATCCAGCCACCACTCTCTTTCAGGATCTCACGGATATCTTCAAATGAGACTCTTCTCCCTCATCAAAATCTGTGTCCTCGGTTACTGATTCAGGGAAATCAATATGCTTCCTCTTGCATGTCCTCTTCTTAGTTACCTCCCCGGTGGGATATTCCAGGGAAGTGTCAGAAGAGGAGGGGATACCCTGTTGGGAAGCCTGGGGTTTTGGTATTGGCTGTCCCTGTAAAGAGGAGAGCTGAGACTCAAGGCGCAGAGGCAGAACAGGAGTAGACATAGGATCTGAAGGGGGAGGCATCACCTGGGTCTGAGGTGCAGACAGAGCTCTCTCCAAAACTCTGAAGGCAGACCGTCCTGGAGAGGGATAAGGACATGGATCCAAGAGGCCAAACCTCTGATCCCTAGTCCCACTCTGCTCTGAGTACAGCTACCCAAAGGCCAAATTCTTACCTGAGCTGACCATTGCTGTGGCTCCAAGATGCAGAGATGGCTCTGAAACCCTCAAGGTCAAATGCAGCACCTCAGACTCAATGGGGTAGAATTGGCTCAAAAGAGCTCTCTGGATCTGACTGAACCAAAGAACTCAGAGCAAGTCTCGGATCTGGGAATACCAAAATCTTCTGATCCGAAAAGGACTGTGCTGGATGACTCAGATCAGATGGCTCTGAAACCTGGATAGGAGTCAAAGGAGGAACTGGTAGACAAGTAGTAGATGCACTGGCCTCCAGACCCGATGGAATAGGAGCTGAAGAAAGGGCAGGCTTGCTCTGCTCTGACAGGATGTTTCTCACTAACTTCTCTATGTCTTTTTTGGTGAGATTTCTGCATGAATGAGTGGATAGAACAGATGGAGGCTTTGATCTTTCTAAAAACGGAGAAGGCACTCTAGATGGAACCAGGTCCACTGAAGGACAGTACCTCATTCTAGGTAGAATTGGTAAAGAGGACATCTGATCTGAGGTCTTCGGCTCCAATGAATCTTTATTTGTCAGAAACTTTGGATCCAAAGAAACTGTTGGATCCAAGGGCTTGAATTTGGTCTTAGATCCGAAGAAAGGGTAGGATCCAATAATTTTTGCTTCTTCTTTGTATGATCCAAAGAAACTACAGGATCCGAAGAAGTTCTCTTGAGTGATTTTTCCAAGGACCTGGAGGATATAGATGAGGTGCTCGGAGAAGTGCAGAGGAAAAAGAGTTATTGTTACGATTTTTGTTTATAGAGTCGGTAAAGGATAAGAGGGCAGTTGATGTGCTATGGAATGACCTAAAGCCATGTTGGCAGTTTGCTAGTAGGTTATTTTGTAGTAAGTGGTTAAGTAGTTTTTTGTGAAAACATTTTTCCATTATCTTAGCTAATGGGGAGAGTAAAGCAATAGGACGAAAGTTAGAAAGCTCAGTAGAAGGTCCACCTTTATGTAGGGGGGATGATGTGGGATACTTTCCATAAAGTGGGAATTTTGCCTTCTGAGATGGTTCTGTTAATAAGGATAGAGGTGGGAATGTCTGTGGCTTTTGCGGCAATTTGTAGGTATTCAGATGGGAGACAGTCAACAGAAGGAGTGCTAGGTTTCAATTTTTGGAGTAATTTACAGATGAGATATGTAGATACCAGTTGTATATGTATATTTATGTGACGAAAGTACTAATAAATACCCTTGGAGTGGATCGGGAGACTTGGTCTCTTTCTTTTGTGCATAATTCTTAGTTGGTCAGCTGTGGTTCTTCATTACCAGATTTATACGTTATGTACTCACCACTAACTAGGCATCTGTGTTGTCCATTTTCATTCTTCCTCAACCTCCCTCCCATCCATCCGCCATCCTCTCTTTTTCTGGAAGGACCTGTTGGACTGTATTTGGAACCTATAGTTCCAAGTTTGAGCCTTATCTTTTCTGTCTTATATTTCTGTTCCTTACCTATTATTGGGAGATAGAGCAGCAAACTCGATTTGAGGTAATTGGGATGGAGTGGGGCATTGTGGGTAGAGGGAGGAGCTCAAGAGTTAGATCCAAAGTCTGTAGTATGTTCCAAGTCAGATGTGAAGAATGGATCCAAACCCACTGGTGAGGCAGAATGAAAATGGACAATAGAGGCCTAGTTATGGTGAGTACATAACTTATAATTTAATGTGCTTACCAGGGTAGTGCACTGATCCACTGGACCAACTGCAGACATAGGGACTTCAGTGCAACCAATATGTATACTAATATAACTGCAAAAATTATCAACTCCATTTATATTGTATGCTGTGGAAACACTTTAAGTTACATGTAACTCAGATGTCTAAAGCAGCCACTATTTTTCGGAACTAGTTGCATATATCCATGAAAAACACACTTGTATTTGATGCCAGAGAGCTCTGAAGGCTGTGGTTTTGATCCTATACCAGTTACTTAGATTCAGGGAGTCAATACTGACAGTCTGATAAGCAGCCATCCTATGGATGAGATATTAACCTGTCCATCTGCCTGCACTTGTAGTTTTGCTGGATGTTAATTATCCCATTGAATATGCCAAAAGTAGGACATTTGTTTTAAATTTTAATTGAAAATATAAACTCAAACTTTTATCCTGCAGTCCACTGTTTGATTCTACCAGTCTACATTTACCTGCTGTGTAATTCACCCAGGTCACGTCTCAAAACTGTTTTGTGCCTAGTGGTTTTATCTGTTTGACACATAAATAAAACAGTCATAATATACAGCAGTAGTCACAATACATAAGTTTTATAAAGCATTTGAAGAAAAGAAACCAAAAACCTTCTAAAACAAAGTCCAGCTTCTGGAACTTATTTTTAACTAAAAGCTTAATATTTAATGCGAGAGAGACACCCAAATCCGTCATATACCATATCCCCATGTCTCATAGGTTAATAGGAGGTTACTAGGGTAATGGCCCTAGAGCCTTTACAAGTCTAGCTATGTAAAAACCCCAAGATGGTTGCTGTTTGCAGAGTGATAACTATGGTTAGCACAGTGTGCCCCTGTCTATGAGGGCCATAGGTGCCCCCCAAGGTGAATTTGCAGTTTCCCATCCAGTTATCAAGGTTGCACTTAAATAGGGTCATTGAGGAGCTCTGCTTCACACGAATTGGGAGTTTTTTCCAGGGGAGCAGCAGTTTCTCGGAGACATATCTGTCTCTTGGGCAAATTCTGTTAATGTTGCAGGCCAGGTTGAGATATCTGGAGTGAGTGACTCTTGTCCTATTTGATTTGCAGATGTGCAGCATTTCCATTAGGACAGGGTCAGAGACTGCTCTGCAGGCCAGGCACAGGTCACCTCAAAACCTGTGTGATACAGAGTACAGTGATAGTCATTTCAGTCTTTCCATGTATGTCATGTCTTTGAGGCCCTGAATTCTCTTGGTTAGAAACCTGTGTGGTCTTCCCCAGCTGCTGCAGGTTTCTGGTGAGGTACATACAGAAGGAAGCATTGTACTCAATCAGTGGTCTGACAAGGGCCGAGTACAGAAGAGTCATGACCTCCTTGCTCTTGGATGCAATGCCCATATTTATGAGATGGGCAGTGTAGAAGAACTTCCTTACTACTGTGGACACATGGTGCAGTGTAGAAGAACTTCCTTACTACTGTGGACACATGGTGATCGAAGTTTAGATTGCTATCAGTCAGCGTTCCCAAGTCACACTTTGATCTTAGAGGGGTGCTGTCTATATCATAATTAGGAGGGGCTACTTCTCTGACAAAGGGGATAATGAGGCCCTTTTTGCATTAAGTTTTGGTCCATGGCCGTGACACCAGTCATCTGTCTGTGCCAATCCCTTCTGTAATTTGTTGATGTCGCTGGGAGACTGTATGATTGTACCTAGTTTACAGTCATCTGCAAACTTAGTAAGCCACAGACCATCAACTTTTGACTGGACTTCAGAAAAATAAAGGCTGTTGTTGCCAATTTTCATTCCTTCCCCAACTGATCGGTTTGGATCCTAGCCCTCGGGTCCAACTTGGCAGTTGTAAAAGCTTGTGGCAACCTTGAACTCTCAAGCTTCTCCCTTACCCAGAATGCACCACCTCCATTACCTCAGATCTCATTTTCCGCTTCCAGCGAAAAGACATTGTCCATTGTTCTCTTGAGCTTTGGAGATAAGTAGATTTTCAGAATTTACAAATTATTTGTCTTCTATTGCCTTTAACCTACTTTAGCTAAAAGTTTTTTGTTTCCTGGTTAGGCTTTCTCTCTTACTTTCCAACAAATCTCTGCTTTCTTTCCTTGTTGCTATTCATGGTATTTCTGGTTACCATTGTTAGTACCCTCTTCCTCTCTTCTATGATTGTCACAGACTTCAGTACCATTGTTGGTACTTCTTCCCTTCCTTCTGCTTTCTTCTATTTAAAATAAAATAAATATTTTTTTTCTATTTGAGTTGTAACTCATTTGATTGATTGCTGTTGTTGTTGTGGTTATAACTGTGTTTGGCTTTTCAGGTTGGTGATGGCTGAAAAGGCAAAGAGCCCGGGTGGGTTCAAAAAGTGTGACAAGTGCAACCAGAGGATCCCAATGTCTGAGTCGCACTCCTTGTGTGTTTTTTGTTAAGGTCCTATTCACTTCCAGGAGAATTGTGCAATCTGTCATGCCTTCATTCCTAGGGCATTGATTGTAGGAACAAACTTATCCTTAAGGGTCTCTTGCTTTCTTCACTGACAAGGCAATATCTGGACCTTCCAAAGAGAAACCAAAAAAGACCACAGTTACTTCTCCGTATCTGTATCTTCTGCTGAAGGGTACCAATGATCGAGGATAGTCGTTTGATAATCATTGTTTTTTCGTTATTCTGTGGAAAATATAACACTGTTTCTGTGAGGAGGCGAAGTCTATGACAAAGCATTTTGGGTCATAAAAAATATAGACATTTCATCATGGCCACAAAAACAGCAACAGCATTTTGACAGCTCCTACAGCAGTTTTGTTTATCTGAAGAAGTCTCTATTTATGTGACGAAACCGCTAATAAATACCCTTGGAGTGGATTGGGAGACTTGGTCTCTTTCTTTTGTGCATAATAACTTACAAATCTGATGTTGTCTTTTTCATTTTTCCTCACTAATGGGACACAGTCCCCAGCTATGTTCACCTTGGGTGGCCTTCAAGGAAGGATGTTCCAGAGTACTGCCTTCTAGATATGATGTCCATTTTGTAATGTGAGACAAAGGTATGAACCTTGAATCATGTGGCTGCTGCACAAATGTCATTAATAGCTGTTCTTGACCAAAACGCTGATGATGTAGCCATAGATCTAGCTGAATGAGCTAGACAAGATTTTAGCAACATCAAACCCTTTGTAGAGTAAATCCATGAGATGCAGTCTGTAATCCATTTAGCTAGGGTGACTTTAAAAACTGACTGGTCAAGGTGATTTGGAGAGAAAGATAGAAAAAGTTGGTCCAGCTTTCTAAATTGTTTTGTCCTGTGGAGTTAAAAACATGATTGCCTGTGTATATCAAAGAAGTGTAACATGCACTCTCCTTTATTTGCAAAATTTGGAAAGAAAATTGTTAAGTGAATGGACTGGTTAATGTTATTTTCAGAGGCGATCTTAGGTAAAAAGGAAGGATCTATCCACAGAAAACCCCTATCTTTGTAGAAATAATGTAAGGAATTTTTCCTGAAAGAGCAGGGAGTTCAGAAATTCTTTTAGCCGAAGTAATAGCTACCAAGAAAGTTGTCTTACACAACATAAATTTTACATCAGATTGTCTGACGGTTGAAAGGGGGTTTTGTGTCAAACCTTTGAGTACTACTGTAAGATCCCAAGGAGGAGTGGGATCCTTTACTGGAGGCCATAGTAGAAAAATGCCTTTCATTGAAGCTTTACATAATCTAGAGGAAGCTAAGGAAAAAGATCTATTTCCTGCGTGAAAATTTGAAACTGCTGTTAACTGAAGTTTAATTGTACAGAAACTAGCACTATTTTTGAAAAGAGTTGTCAAAATTGAAGAATACTTAAAACTGGACTAGAAAAAGGATCAATGTCCGTACCTGATGCCTAAACAGAGAATTTTTTCCACTTGTTTCTATAAACCCTTCTGGAAGAATCCATTTGAGAAGCCAAAATAATGTTATGGATTAGAGAAGAAAGCCTGGACTGTCAAAGGATCATAGGTGGTTACTAGGTTAATGGCCCTAGGACCCTTACAAGCCTAGCCAAGTTTAAAGTACAGTTGTGTACACTTACCATAAATGTAGATGTTCGTGTATATTCACTGTTGCAGTCATCACATTGGGTTATCTGCCTGCAGGTAGCCCTCTGCCAGCCTGAATACCAGTACATTTTTTGGCTCTTCTCATGAACTGTTTTACCAGAGGATGAGAGAAGAGGGGTGGCTCAGTATTATAATGAGCTGAGATGGCTGAGGCATGAATCTTAATTGAAGAGAAGGATAGGCCCTTGTGGAGCATTTCTGTTAAGTAATCTGGTATGTGAGGTACGCTGGGCACAGTCGTGTTCCTTCCCTGAGACTGGCTCCAGGAACAGTATATTTCCACTTTTCCGAATAAGATTTTCTAGTACTAGGCCTCCTTGCCTCAAGAATCACATCCAGCACCTGCTTACAGGAACAGTATATTTCCACTTTTCCAAATAGGATTTTCTAGTACTAGGCCTCCTTGCCTCAAGAATCACATCCAGCACCTGCTTACTGAGGGTTGCTGGTGATGAGTTCAGCTGATGAGCCAGGCTGCACGGTTCAGGGTCTGTAGCTGAGGGTGCAGAATCTGGCCCGCCTGCTGGGACAGCAGGGAAGGAGTCTGAGCCAGGTGCCATGGTGGCAGTACTGTCAGACTGCGCAAAATAGGGTACCAGTGCTGGTGTGGCCAGTCTGGTGCAATCAGGATTGTCCTTGACTTGTCCTGTTTGACATTTATTAGAATCTTCGAGAGGAGGGGCAGAGGGGGGAAGGTATAGATTGAGAGGCTTTCCCAGGTAAAGGACATGGCATCCACTTTCCAAGCTTGGCTGTGGGGAGTTCTGGTGCAATATTTGCTCAATTGATAGTTCTGAGGGGAAGCAAAAAGTTCCACCTCTGGTGCCCCCCACCTGTTCCTCAAAGGCTTGAATATTTTGGGTTCCAGTTTCCACTCATGTGGGTCCATGAGATTTCTGCTTAAGTCGTCTGCCAGTGAATTTAGTTTGCCTGGCATGAAGTGAGCTTGCAAGTGCACTTGGCTGCTCAAGGCTGTGTTCCATAGAGCCATGGCTAATCTGCAGAGTGGGTAGGAATGCCCCCCCCCCCGCTTGTTTATGTACCACATTAACTGTGGTGTTGTCTGTATTTACCAATAGTTGTCCTGGAAAAATAAGGCATTTGAAGGCTGTCAGAGCATTCTGTACAGCTAACATTTCTTTTTGATTGATATGCAGGTGCTTTTGCTTTGGGCTCCATTTGCCATGAATGGATTGCCCTGCCACGTGACCCCCCCATGCATAGTCTGATGTGTCTATTGTTAGGGCTTGGACAGCAGGGGGTAGTGAAAGGGAGTCCCTTGTTGTGGTTGCATGCCTCTGCCCACCAAAGGAACCCTGTCCTTAGGCAAGGAATGATAGGAATCATTGTTTCCAGGTCCTGAGAATGTTGACACCAGAGACTTTTTAGGTACCAGTGAAGTTTCCTCATATGCAGTCTTGCATATGGAATTAGGAGAATGCAAGAGGCCATGAACCCTAGGGCTTGCAGTATTTTTCTTGCAGATAGCCGGGTTTTGGTAGCCACTAGATTGAAGTAGTTTGTCAAATAAATTTGTTTCTCTGGAGTGAGGAATGCCATCTGGGAAGTTGTGTTCAAGCTTGCTCCCAGGAATACAATCTGTTGGCTGGGTACCAGCTGTGATTTCTTTTCATTGATGGTGTACCCCAGTGAAATTAGAAGCCTCTTTACAAATGCCAGGTGCTGTAGTAGCAATTCCTGACTGTCCGCCTGAATCAGGCAATTATCCAGGTATGGGTAAATTTGAATTCTTCTCTGCCTACAATATACAATGGCTGGAGCTAGGCACTTTGTGGACACCCTGGGCGCAGTAGATAAGCCAAACGGAAGTGCTGAGAACTGATAGTGCATAGAGCCTGCTCTGAAGTGTAGGTATTTCCTGCAGGATTCCCTTATGGGAATGTGCAGATAAGCTTCTTTTAAGTCTAGAGTTGCTAGCCAGGAGTCCTTGGCTAGCATAGGAAGCAGCTGTTGGGAGAGCTAGCATTATGAATTTTGGAACCACCAGAAAGGTGTTGAGAATAGACAGATCCAGGATAGGATGCCAAGAGTTTTCTTTTCTGGGTACCAGAAACATTCTAGAATAAAATTCTTGTCCCCTTTGTTCTGCTGGGACAGGATGAATAGCCTTGATACTGAAAAGAGAAAGCACTTGCTTTTGGGCCATCCATTTAGGGTTGAGAGTGAGTGGAAGTGGAATATGTATCCCTGGGAAACAATGTTTAAGACCCATCTGTCAATTTTTGGCATGCAGGGCAAGTTTCCCTCCTAAAGGTGCAAGTACTTGGGCAAGGCTTGGAAGAGTTAAGGATAAGTAATTGTGCAATTTTACCATAAGCTACTCCCTGTTCTGGACGTGGGAGCAGTCCATTGTTTAGATCTGTGCATAACTTGAGACTGAAGTCTTGGTGGCCTGCTGCCCCTGGGTTTGGATTGAGAAGTCCTGGAAGTGACTAGAAAAGACCAGTTTTTAGAAGGCCAATGCCTACTGAATCTAGGTGACTGTATGTGCAAGAAATCTTTAACAGTTTGCATAGATTTAGCTTTCTCCTCCATCCTTTTGAGGGCTTCTTCTGCTTTATTGCCAAATAGACGCTCTTGATTTAATGGTACATCTAGTAATTTTGCTTTGACATGATCTGGCAAGTTTTGTTCCTTAAGCCAAGCATGCCTTCTAAGAACAGACCCAGTGACAGCAGCCCTACAAGATGCTTCTAAGGCATCAAATCCACATTGCAAAGTATGTTTACCAACTTGGTTAGCAGAATGCATTAACTCTTGTAAATCTTTGTGTTCTCCACAATCAGGAATCAACATCATTTTCTGTTTAATTAGCTCCATAATATGCTGCTGATACTTTAACATACAAAACTGGCAATTTAAAGCCCTAATGGCAAGAGTAGCAGAGGTGAATACCTTCTTACTCCATCTGTCTAAAGTCCTAGAATCCCTGTCCGAAGGGGTAGAATTTTTGGCAGTTGTAGCCTTAATGCCTTTAGGTCCCTGGGAAATGGTCTCTGGATCCACAGTAGGATTCTTAAAGAGGAATTTGTTGAAGTTAGGTACTCTATAGTACCTGTCAGGTTTCCTGGGAGCTGGAGGCAAAGTATCAGGGATACGGCTGAATTCCAAAAATACATAATCTACAATTTCCAGAACAGGAGGGATAGCTAGAGGCCTGTGCTGAGACAAGTTTAAAAATTCCCTGAGTCTCTTTTTGGACTGAGAGTAGTCCTGGCTCTCCCAGCGGAAATGCTGCTTAAGGGTACGCAGGGTTTCACCAAAAGAAAAATCTTCTGGAGGGGAAGTAGAGGGAATGGAATCCTCTGCATCAGAATCCTCATAGGTAGATAAGGGTATGTCCTGGTAATCAGAAGGATCAGAGTTATCAGACTCCTGATCTGAAGAATCAGAAGGAAAATCAGTTCTTGGTCTTTTTGAGGGGGAAGGTTGACTTCCCCTAATTAATGTAATGAGGTCTTCAGCCATTCTAAGCATGTGTTTTTGTGTCATGTGGGCCTGAGAATGTACTTTGGTTGTCGGTTTCCTAGGCATAGTGCGAACTTTAGGCCTGAGAAATTCAGTCATTTTGGTTTGAAATTAAGTCATCGGTTTTAATATGAAAATCGAAGGCCTGAATACCACCTCAGAAGCCGGTGCCTGCAAAGCGGCTCCAGACCCATCCAAAGTAGAGACATCCACAGGTTCCATAGTTGAAGTAGCATCTCGTGGCATACCAGACTCCGAATGAGTCAAAGCAGAGGCCTGCGAATCTGTAGAAGCAGGTATCAGGGGCTGCGAAAGCCACTCACTGAGTACCGGCAGACTGGCGACTAGCTTAACGGTAGCATCATCGGCAGTTTTGGACCTATGCGGTCTGTCTCTGTCTTTATCCTTACGTTTTTTCGGACAATCGGTAGTCGGATGGCTTATCAAAGCCATTTCGGAGTATGGAGATCAAGAGCAAAAGAATTTAGTTGCAAAAACAGCCCGACGACGAATAGCTCGGGCGTTGAACAAGGCACAAAACAGACAGTGAGGGATGTCGTGGTGACACAGTAAGAATGAAAATCTCTGTGAGGCATTTGCTTTCCACAGGCAAGACAATTATTAATTTTTTCTGACATCGGTTAGAGCAAGAAAAAAAGGATCCCCAACAGGGTACTTATCTTTTAGAAGACTTCACATCTGAAACTCGAAAAATGGAAATTTCAGGAGGCGGCCGACCGGCACTTGTGAACTGCTTCTGCTTCGGTCACCGCATGGCAAGAAAGACTGATGTAATGGAGTCGGCTGCATGTTTTATACCCCTGACGACCTGACATCATGGAAGAAGCAACAGCATCCGAAGCAGAAATCCCAAGACTCTGGTATTCAAGCCGGCTGAGGGCTACCTACAGGCAGATAACCCAAATGTGATGACTGCAACAGTGAAACATGAGGAACATCCCCTGTTCCCTAGAATATCAATAAATCGAACAGAACTAAATCAACAACTACTGCCCCTATCCAAGAGAGATACTGGTGAAACTCCTAGGGTCAATTTGCAATTTCCCATCCAGTCACCCAAATTACGCTTAAACAGGGGTCAACAAGGGGCTCTGATTCACCTGAACTGGAAGTTTGCTCCAAAGGAAAGGTATCCTCTGTGAGACATATCTGGTCTTTCCAGCATGTCCTGTTAATGTCAAATACTAGGTTGAAGTCCCTAGAGCAAGTGCATCATGTACCATCTGACTTTCGAATGTGCAGCATTTTCATCAGTGCAGGATCTGAGATTGCATTATATGCAAGGCACAGGTTACCTCTGTGTAGACTGTATGACACACCATATAGGCGTATAGTGACAGTGATTTCAGTCTGTCGATGTATGACATATGCTGAAGACCCTGAATTTTCTTTGTAAGAAACTTTTGAGGTCTCTCTAGCTGCTGCTGGTGTCTGGTAAGGTACATACCAAAGAGGGCATTCTATGCCATTATATGAGAGAAGAGTACATCCCAGTCAAACTATTAATGGAAGTGGAGAAACCATGCAGTCAACTTGAGGGTCTGAATTTTGGGGTGCTGAATCCCCGACAGGTGAGAAGGGAGATCGTGAGTAGGATCCAGTATCCATGGAGGATCTACTTAGTTTGTCTGCAAGCATGTTGGTTCTTCCCTGGATGTGCATCACAATAAGAAAACAGTCTGATGAGATCACCCATTCCCAAACCTTATGGTCTCTCTGCAAACAGGTAAGATCAGGTTCCTCCTTGTTTGCTGATATACTAGACCACAGTCAACTTATCTGTTTGAACTGCAAACATCCCCAAGGGAAAAGCATCTTGAAATGCCTCCAGCGCCAGAAGGACTGCTCTCATCTCTAAGACATTAATATGCAACTTGGTCTCTTGGGGGGAACCATATGCCTTGGACAGTTCTTCCCAAGAAATGCCTCCCCTACTCTAGTTGAGAAGTGTCAGTGGCCACTGTGACTATTGGTTTGGAAGTACAAAAGGTCTGCCCAGAAAAAGATCATCCGACTGTATCCACTACTGAATGTGTTGCTTGCAAATAGGGGTGAATTTTATATGAAAAGACAGGGGTTGATGTAGAATGGACCACTGTACAGCCACAGTCCACTGGAGAACTCATATACATAAAGAAGCACGCTAGAGGAAGGCAGCTGCCACTGATCCCACAATTTGAGGCACTAATCTTGCTGAGGGCGACGAGTGGGAGAGAAGAGCCTGAACCTATGTCCTAACAGAAGTAATGGGATGGATAGGCACGGATGCTATTTGTGTATATGTGTTTAACACTGTCCTGATGAATTCCAGGCTCTGAAATGGAGCAAGGTTTGATTTGGCAAGATTTATTGTAATGCCCAAGGTGTCAGAAATCTGGAGCAAACAGTCGCTTGCATGCTGAAGTTGATATTTGGATGGGGTATTCAGAACCCAGTCATCTAGATACGGAAACACCTGGAATCCCTTCAATCTCAAGTGAGCTGCAACTACTGCCATGCATTTGGTAAACACTCTGGGGGCTGCGGTGAGTCCAAAGGGCAGAGCTCTGAAATGGTAATGACTGTCTCCCAGCCGAAAACGCAGATCTCTCCTGAATTATAAGCCTATTTTGATATGACAGTACTTATCCTGAATATCTACAGAGCACATCCAGTCATCCTTGTGAAGAAAAGGTAGAATGGACTGAACCATCACCATTCAGAACTTTGCTTTCTTTACACACTGGTTTGCTTAGATCCAGAATGGGTCTGAGGTCCCCTGTTTTCTTTGGCACTAAAAAGAATCATGAATAAGTTCCAAATCCTATTTCGTCTGGTGGGACCTTTTGGATGACTCTTTTCTCTAACAGCTTTTGAATTTCTCGTGCTGTGGCCTTCATCTAACTGGGTGGAACATCAAGAAGTTTCTTCCTTTGACAATGAGGAAGAAGATGAAATGGTATGAAATAGCCTCAGAATATTATACTTAACACCCATGAGTCTTTTGTGATGTTTGTCCAGGCATCTAGGTGCAAAGGGAACCAACCCCCAATTGCCTCCAGAGAAGGGCAGTTGGGCAGCACTTCAGGAGTGCTTACAGGAACTATCTGAAAAAGAATCTCCAAAGCCCTAATTTTGCGGACCTCCTCTGCCTCCAGAGTGATGTCTGCCATTAAAATTTCCCCCTCTACCTCCGAAGGAATTTTCTGCATATGAATCCTGGAATGGACCCTGACATTTGTGGAACCACATTTTCTTACCTCCTCTCTGGATCCTAGAGAAGGTCCACTGTGGGGTAGAAAACTTCATTCCTACAGCAGACAGGGTCCTTCCATCTTTGTCACTGCAGGTAAGCATATCTGTTGCGTATCCTTTACTAATGGCCCAAATAAGGATGTGTCAGTGAATGGGGCATTAATAAAAGGCATCTTAAAAGGCTCTGCAAAGTCGCATGCATGCATGATTCCATATGGTGATGCCTGAACCGGCTGCTCATAAGGTACCTTTAACTGTATGAGAGGTTAACTTCACTGAACTGTTTGAAATGGATAAAAGAGTGGCCAGTTGAGAGGATGTTCTTTTGAAATCCTCAGCAGACATGGACTCTGACAGAGTATTTGAAAGTTCCTTAGTCAAATCTCTCTAAAGTCAAGTAAAATGCACCAGAAAGTGACCTCAGTGTGAAGGTAGCTGAGACAAAAACCCGCTTTCCAAATCTGTCCAATGATCTAGACTCTCTATCAGGCTGATGGACAGTAGAGCTCTGATCTGCTAGCTCTTACTTAGTGGCTGCTGCTCCCGCCATAGTGTCTACTGGGACCCCTTTGCTGAAGTGGGGTCTGTCTGCAGGTGATGCCAAAAATCTGTCAGGGCACTTGCGAATTGGCTCAACAGTATCAGGCTCCTTCCATGACCATTGGGAAACCAGGTGAATTAGCTCACCCACCTGGGGGGGGGTGACCAAGACATAGATGGGCCAGAACCAAAAGCCTCCAAGAACACCGATTCTTTGGGAGAAGGAGTATGTGATGACCAACCACCTTTCTACTTCAGGATCTCTAGAATATCTCCAAAGGAGATGTCATCCGGTGGTGATCTGGGGGATCCTTCCCCTTTATCAAAACCAGTGTCTTCCATGACAAACTCCACGGGGGAGTCTAAATGTCTCCTTTTACAAGTCCTCTCCCAGGGGACCTCTTCCATGGGATGTTCTGGACAAGTGCTGGAAGAAGGGGAAAGCTCCTCTACTGGAACTGTCTGGAGGCCTGCTGGAATTGGCTAACCCTGTGGAATTGGTCTAACCAACTCAGAATCCGGAAACGACAGAAGAAACGGGGTAGGATCCGAAATAAGTGAGGATGGTTCCCTCTGGAGAGAAAAAGCCATTTCTACCACCTCAAAGGCCGAGGGCCCAGGAAAAGCCACAACCCATTCCCTTGGAGCCGAAGCTTCCATGGCAAGCAGATCACTGCCACTCATGGATACAAGCCTCCAGGGGAGAATCTGACCAGAACTGTCGACAGCCGAAGCTCCAAGGGAGAAGGATGGAGCCAACACCAGAGCCGACCTACCCCCTTGGATCCGACAATGACACTTCGGCTCTGAGACCCATTCTGATCACAAGTATAGGAAGAGACCCCCTCAGGGAAACAGTCAAAGTGGAGGAGAAAACTTTCCTCAGATCCAAATCCGAACTTCTCTGGGATTTCAGATACTGGGGCTCCAAAACCATTGGTCGGATTGGAGAAGGAGACAGAATGGACTTTGAGCGTGCACTCACAGATCCGGTAGCTGGCAAGACCCCCGTCTAGATCTGAGCCCTGAGAAACTTTCACATCATCCTGTCCACATCTGCCTCAGATAAACTTCTGGAGGACCTAGAAAATGCTGTGGAAAGGGGCCTCAAATGTTTCTTCGGAGACTCAAATAACTGTTCAGGCAAAGATGGTGAAACAGGCTTGAGTCCAATATCAGGTGTACATACGTCTCCTGCGAGACTTACTGGCCTTAGGTTCCGAAGACTTTGGATCCAGAGTGGAAGTTTTTGGTGAGAAGGTTATGACTATTACAGCTGAAACCATTTGATCTGAGGATCAGCTGAGAGATACTGGATCTGAAGAATTTGGATATACGATTTTACAGCTTTTCTCAACAGGCTCCAAGGAAGACCTAGGGGACTTTGGAGGAGACCTTTTCTTATGTTAAAAAGAAGCAGATTTAGTATACTTTGAAGGGATTTGAGCCACAGACACAGAAGAAATAAGCCTTAAACCTTTCAAGGTCAATTTGTTATGCCTGTCAGCCAAAGCCCTGGGGTTAAAGGTAAAGCACATTAAACAGGCTGTATTCAAATGGTCGAGTCCAAGACAATAAATGCACTCCATGTGGGCATCGGAGTTGGGGATCTTATGCCCACAGGAAGTTAATTTTTTTTAAAACCCATAGGTTTTTCAGACATGGCTTTGAACTGCATAGGAAAAAAATATGTCACCAGGAAAAAACAATATACAACAACTTTAAAAAAAATGCGTCAGAAAGGTGAAAAAAGGTAAGAAAAAGCAAAGGTCTTACCAACAATGGTAGTACAGAAAATACCCTGTTAAAGGGGTAAGGAGAGTACCAACAATGGTACTGAAAAAACTATTAGTTCACAGCAGAGTAGAAAAATAGAAGTTATGTACTCACCATAACGTTCCATGTGGAGTGTTCATCTCGCCTTTGTTCTTACACATGGGTTCGGAGCCGATCCTCGGCTCCGTGCCGGCCTCTTGCAAGCTCTGCATCGAGAAGAAGCTCGAGACAATCTAATACCCACAATCCCCCTCTGCCTTTACCTCAGATCTAGTTTGCAAGCAAACCAATCTACATAACAGAACATTCATGCCATACATGTATACATACATAACAGACACATATAAGTATATGTGTATACCAACTATGTACAGAAAATAAGACAGTAGTAACAATGCTACTGGCCAGGCATCAAAGAACGTTCCTCCTAAGGGTGGGAGGGTGGGACTGTAAGAACAAAGGCGAGATGAACACTCCACATGGAACGTTATGGTGAGTACATAACTTCTATATGTGATAGTGTTCAATCTCGCCGTTTGTTCTTACACATGGGTAGCGTCCCTAGCTCCTAAATCCTGAGGAACTCACGGGAGGTCGTTCTTGAGCACAGTGGAACCAAAGGTTGCTCTGTCCCTAGAAACCTTATCTACTTTATAATGAGAAATAAATGTATGTGGCTTAGACCAGGTAGCAGCCGCACAAATAGCATCCAGAGGTAGGCGAGCTGCATGAGCCAAAGAAGTAGATATTGATCTTGTGGAATGTCCCTTGGGTTTGTTTAGAAGGGGTTGATTTGCAGAATCGTATACATAGATTATACAATCAGATAACCACTTTGAAAGAGTTCTTTTGGTAACTGCAAGTCCTTTCCTGCTATCAGCAAAAGCCACAAAGAGTTGATCTGTTTTCCTGTGATCTTTTGTTCTATCCAAATAAAACCTTAGCTGTCTGTGAACATCCAATTTGTGTAACATATACTCCATTTTGTTGGAGTGGTTTTGAAGAAAGTGGGTTATTCAATGGACTGATTAATGTTATTAATAGAACACACTTTAGGGAGGAAGGATGAATTGGTAAGAGAAACTCTGTCAGAGTGAAAGATTAGATAAGGGTGCTTGATGGAGAGAGCCTGAAGTTCAGACACTCGTCTAGCAGAAGTAATGGCTACCAGAAAGAGAGTTTTCCAGGACAAAAATTTTAATGGGCAAGAAGAGGCAGGTTCAAAGGGGGGCAACATTAATTTAGATAGTAACAAGTTTAGACTCCAAGGTGACGTAGGTGATCTGACCGGAGGTCTAATATGAAAAACTCCTTTTAAGAAGGCTTTACAAAGTCTGTGAGCCATGATAGGAGCTCCACACTCTTCCACATGGAAATTGAAATGGCAGCCAATTGAACTCTTAGAGTAGCAGGAGAAGCACCCTGATGAAATAAGTCTGTCAAGAACTCTAAAATCTTATTCAAAGGAGCTGTAAAGGGATCAACGTGGTGTGTATTCGCCCAGAATACAAACCGCTTCCATTTGCTAGTATATGTTTTAGTAGTGGAAGCCTTATGCGAAGCCACTAATATATTCTGAACTGCTGGTGACAAGAGATCAGACCTGGCTAAATTGGGAATTGGAGCAGCCAAGCTGCTAGATGGAGTGACAGGAGCGCGGGATGGGGAACCCCTGATGAGTGAGTCAACAGATCCGGCTCTGGGTCCAGAATCCAGGGTCCCCGAATGCAGTGAGTTTTCAGGGAGGGAAACCAAATTTGACGAGGCCAGAATGGAGCAATGAGAATTATCGTCCTGTGAAGGTTCCTGGCTTTCTGGAGAAATTTCGGTATCAGAGGAAATGGAGGAAATGCGTACAGGAGTCCCGGGGGCCAATCGTAAACCAGTGCGTCCCTGGGGACTTCCCCTGGAGGGGGTAATAGGGCAAAGTAGCTCCTGCATTTGGCGTTCATTGGAGACGCAAACAGGTCGCAGGAAGGCTGGCCCCATGTGCGAAAAATCCTTTCCGCCACTGACTGTTTCAGAGACCACTCGTGTGGTAGCAGAATTGCTCTGCTCAGCTTGTCGGCTATGACGTTGGATGACCCGGGATGTGCGTTGCTATTAGAAAGCGACCCGTGGACTCTGCCCACTGCCAAATTCTCATGGCCTCTCTGCATAGTTGATAGGACCTGGTTCCCCTTGTTTGTTTATGTACCAGACTACCGACATGTTGTCCGTCTGAACTGCAATAGTCCCTAGAGGAAGAAGGGGAGCAAAGTGTTGCAACGCTAGAAACACTGCCCTCAACTCTAGTACATTGATGTGCAGATTGTACTCCAAATTGGTCCATTCGCCTTGGACTGTCTGTCCCTGAAAGATGCCCCCCCACCCTATCAGGGAAGCGTCCGTGGTCACCGTAACTGTAGGCGTGGGTAGCACAAACGGCCTCCCCTGGGAAAGGTTGCACGTTTGGAGCCACCAGTTTAGGTCTGTTTTGCAAGTCCTTGTTATGAGAATCTCGTGTGTTAGAGGTAGCTGTTGAAATGACCATTGAGCAAACAGTAGCCATTGAAGAACTCTCATGTGCAGCCTTCCCAGGGGAATTGCAATAAGGGAGGCTGACATGAGGCCCAACACCTTCAGAACTAGTTTTGCAGGAGATTTCCTTGACAAGAGCAAAAGACGTATGTGAGTTTGCAGCGATACTATCCTTTCTGTGGGAAGCCTCAGAATTAATTGCCGTGTGTTTAACTCTGCTCCTATGAACAAAATATTTTGAGATGGCTGAAGTAAGGATTTTCCGAAATTTACGGAGATCCCTAGGTGAACACACAGTTGAAGAACATAGTCTCTGGCCTGCAGTAGTTGACGCTGGGTGGTGGCTGAAAGGAGCCAGTCGTCCAGATACGGAAACACCTGGAATCCCTGACGTCTCAAGTGAGACGCTACCACTGCCATGCATTTGGTGAAGACCCTGGGGGCTGAGGTCAGACCGAAGGGCAGGCCTCGAAATTGAAAGTGACTGGCTCCCAGCCGGAAGCGCAAATGATCCCTGGATGCCCTGGCCATCTTGATGTGGTAGTATGCATCCTCTAGATCTATTGAGCACATCCACTCGTCCTTCTGTAGAAATGGAAGGATCGACTGAAGCGTGACCATTCGGAACTTTTCTTTCTTGACGAAAGTATTGAGGTAACTCAGGTCTAGAATGGGCCTCCAGTCCCCTGTTTTCTTTGGAACTAAAAAGAACCTTGAGTAAGTCCCGAATCCTTGCTGGTCCGCTGGGACTGGCTGGATGACTCTTTTGTCTAACAGCTTTGAAATTTCTAAAGCTGCTGGCTCTCGCAGATGGGGCGGTACATCTGGGAGTCTTTTCTTTGGAATGGGATAAGATAGAAAGGGTATGGTGTAACCTCTGGTAACTACGCTTTTTACCCAATTGTCTGTAGTTATATCTTGCCAGGCCTGAGGGTAAAGGCTAGCGACCCCGACTGCCTCCAGAGCAGGACAGTCGGGCCTCCTCTCAGGAGTGCTGGAAAGGTTTACCAGGGAGTGTATCCCTGTCACCTTGATGTTGCGGACCCCCTCTGCTGCCAGGGCGGCGTCTTCCACCTCTGCCCCCTCCTCTGCCTCTAGAGGGGGTATCACCCTGTGTGCCCGGGAAAGACCCTTGATTTTGTTTCCGAAACCACATTTTCCCACCGCGTTGCCCTTTGGGGTACGGTCTGGTTGGGGTGGAAAAACGGACTCCGACGGCAGACAGAGTCTTTCCCTCTTGTTCACACCGGGTAAGAGTCTCCTTTACCTTGGGGCCAAAAAGAGTGGCACCGTCAAATGGGGCGTTTGTAAAGGAAGACTTGAAGGCTTCCGCAAAGGAGCATAGGCGCATCCAGGATTGTCTACGAAGAGCAATCGCTGAAGCTGCTGCCCTACTCGAACCTTCGGCTGCATAGGAAATCAGCCTCATGGACGAGTTAACAATCGATGTTAGGGTATTAAGTTGCGCTGTCACTTTCTCTGAGACAGCTGCATCTGTAGAACCCTGGAGGGTATCTCCCAACTCTTTGACTAGATCCCTCTGCAGGCGTGTAAAATGGGTCAAATAGTTCAGGGACCGCATGGAAAAAGCCGCTGAACTGAAAATGCTCTTCCCATATCTATCCATCGTTCTAGAATCTTTATTAGGCGGATGGACAGACGAAGAAGACTCCGACATCTCCTTTTTCGTGGCTGCAGCCACCACCATAGCGTCTACTGGAACTCCTTTAGTAAGGTAGGACTTATCCTGAGGTGCTGTGATGTACTTGTTCGGTTTCCTAGGAACAGGTTCCACTGTGTCAGGAGCCTCCCACGCCCTTCGAGCAATAAGTTCCATTAGTTCGTCGAAGGGCGGAGTGACCCAGGAGGAGGAAGGGCGAGCACCAAATGCCTTCAGCAGAACTGACTCATCCTCAGAAGGGGGAAGGGACTGCCAGTCACCTCTCTGCTTCAGGATCTCCAAAATGTCTGAAAACGAGACATCTTCTGAAGGTGACTTAGGGGACCCTTCTGACTCATCTAAGTCAGTATCAGATGTTATGGATTCTTGTGGAGAATCCAAGTGTCTCCTCTTACACAGTCTCTTCCTAGGGACTTCCTCGTGGGGAGCATCCGAAGAAGCCTCGGAGGAAGAGGGGGCACCCTCCAGGGGTGGCTGAGACACTGGTGCCCGACGCTTGGATGTGGCCGTGGGTGTAGATGAAGACAAAGGCCCTTTATGGGGAGGAGAAACTGCTTCCACTGATGTGGTTGTCTGGGTAGACAACACCTTCCTCATCAGGTCGAACGCTCCCGGGTCCCGCATCGAAGAATCCCCCGGCTCCGAAGAAATGGGAAGAATCCCGACACGGGCACGAAGGCATCGACCCGAGGACGGAGCCGAATCGATCCGTGCCGAGGCCCCGAGGGGGAGAGTCGGAACCGACACGTCGGTTCGACTCTCGGCCCCGGAACCAAGAACAGACCGTCGGCTCCGAGACTCCGGTACCGGAGTCGAGGTGAGGGGAACAGACCGAGAAAAGGACGGTTCTGGACCCGAGGGCTCCACAATCAGCAGATCAGCCTCTTCCGGCTCCGAAGACTGAATCGGTCTCGGAGGAGGAATGGATGGAGATACAGGAAGGCCTTCAAGTTTCGACACCAGCTGGGTGGAAACCGAAATAAGTTTAGAGAGGGCCGAATGCTCCAGCAGCTTCTGCACCACACGATCCACATCGACATCCGAAAGTTTGGAGGAGGAACGGGTCGAAGGAACCGAAGACGGAGCCGACCTCAATATGGCGAAGGAGGGAGCTCCATCACCGGTTCCAAGACTCGAGGCTCAGGAACCGACACCAGTTGAACACTCGGCCCCGAAGTCTGTGGAACCGGTGATCTAACCTTAGAAGAAGAGCTCGGAGCCGATGACTTGGGCTCCGAAGTCTTCGATTCCTTAGAGGACTTCGATGCCTGGTCAGAAGCATCCAAAGCCTCCTGGAAAGCTGGTTTCAACAGACCCCTGTCCATTAGTTTCCTGCGCCTATCTGTCATGACCCTCCCACTGAAAGAGTGACAAATGGAGCAATCCTCTTGTAAGTGGAGAGGGCCAAGGCAGTAGACACAGGAACTATGGTTGTCAGTGACCGACATTTTTTGGCCACACTGACAACGCTTGAAACCAGACTTTGCCTTCTCAGACATTGTAGGTAATAAACAAAAACACAGTCAAATCCGGTTAAAATAGTCACAATTAGGTAAATGTCACAATCAGGTAAATGTCAAATCCGGTTAGTCACAATCAGGTAAATTGACTCAATATAGCAGTAAATGGTAAGGGTGTAGGCCCCGGTACAAAAATACCGATAAAAGGGTTAACGGTACCAAAGAACTACGGAACCAGAACACAATCACACCAGGTTATACTAACAATATCAAGTTAAATAAGATTCTTAGTAAAATACAACAAAAAGTTATATCTTAGCTTAGAAAACCCTCGAGCTAGCTCCCAACGATGCGAATGCAGCAGCGGCAAACTAGATCTGAGGTAAAGGCAGAGGGGGATTGTGGGTATTAGATTGTCTCGAGCTTCTTCTCGATGCAGAGCTTGCAAGAGGCCGGCACGGAGCCGAGGATCGGCTCCGAACCCATGTGTAAGAACAAACGGCGAGATTGAACACTATCACATGGGGAAGATTAAATCTAATGCCTGCCTGCGAAAAAGTAAAGAGGGTGGTACAGCTAAAAAAAAAAAAAAATACTCACTTTATAATCTTGAAATACTGAAATATCGAATTTCAGTATCTCAAAGCTATAAAGCTGAAAAACCAAAACACTGAAACCTCATAAGCGATAAGCGCGAAATTCAAAATATCAAACGTAAACACACACAACACATACATCGTCCTCCGTACATTACAACAAACAAAAAATACACATAAAAACACAACAATACAAATACGCAAACATAACCTACATATAAGCAGGGGGGCTGCACCCCTCATACCCCTGCTACTTATATATACTAACTCCAAGATCGCACCAATCAGAAAAAAACAGTAAACTCACCACTACACACTCTAAAGTCTCCTCGCACACACACATCACAAATGCACAAACAGCACCACTTTCAACACTTACACACTCATACTCTTACCTACCTACCCTAACCCACACCTAAAACTTCCGAACACACTCACATACACTCACATCCCTACCCAAAACCCTTAAAAAAATATTCACTTACCTTAATCTCCAACCATATCCACACACCAAACCGTAAATCAGGCAAACAGTACATCCCACATCACGTAGCATGCCACCACAACCGCAAATTCGACATCTCGATTTTAAAGGTCTTGGATACTACTATTAGATATTCGACAGTATTGTGAATCCATATAAATATTATTTATACACATACACACACACACACACACACACACACACACATATATATATATATATATATATATATATATATATACTATATATATATATATACACATACACACACACTCACTTCAGCGTGAAAGTTCAAAAACTCAAAAGAGAAAAATAAGAAACAATGGATATAGCCATACAGCATGGAATGGGATATTTTGTTTTTCTCTCACTACAGTATTCATATATAGGTACTGAGCTATAGCCCTGTTTATGTTTTTTTTTTTTTCTTTTGGCTTTTCCTGTTTTACAGTTAAGCAAGTCAGTGGAACTCAAGTCCATGTTATGGTGGCAGTGGTGCCAGAGTGCCAGCTAACCTTCAACAAACGCAGCCCATTCACCATGTCCACCCATCTCTCGCCACACTAGCGGGGGGGGAGGGATGACTTCACAACAAAGAGGCTCTAGCCGAGAATTGAACGGGAGAACCTCTTGCTGTGAGGCGACAATGCTACTGCTGCACCACCGCAAGGTTCCCTGGCTTTTGCCGCCCAAGAAAATTATTTTCCTGTGCCCCTGTCAAGCAGTGCCGCAGAAGTAATCCCTGGGGTGAAGTTTCTATGTCCCATCCAGTCGTCAAGATTTTTCTTAAAAAGAGCCAATGAGGAGCTTTGCTTGACATGAATGGGTAGTTTGTTCCAGAGTATGGGAAGTCTCTGGGACAGGAATCTATCCCTCCAGCATGTTTTGTTTATTGTGGTGACAAGGTTTAGATCCCTGGATCGTGTGGTTTGGAGTGACTGGGATTTCTTTAAGTGTAGCACGACCAACAGCTCTGGGTTTGACATAGCTTTGTTTGTTAGGCAGAGATCGCCTCTGAGTAGGTGATATGTGACGAAGTAGAGCTGGAGTTTTTTTAGATGGTCTACTTATGGCATCTGCTTGAGGCCGGTAATCCTCTTAGTGAGATATTTCTGTGGCCTTTCCAATTGTTGTAGGTGTCTTGTGAGATACATGAAAAACAGGGCATTGTACTATATAATGGGTCTGATGAGGAATGAGTAGAGAGGAACAATAACCTCAAAAAAGCTCACACCAGGTGTGGTGCAGCAAGCAAAATTGTACTCCATATTCAAACAAAATGCAACAAACAGCAGTGATGCAGCAAGCAGAGATAAATCCAACTTTGAACTCCAAGTTTAATCCAAATCCAAAACGTAAGTGCTTTTGTCCCTTAAAACATTAATACAGGAACTTCATCAGACAAAGTACTTTACATTCAGCTTCCTTTTAAAAGGTAAAACTTGTGACCTCACTTCTTCTGCTCCATTCATCTACAAAAAAGTTTTTAAAAGGCCACTGTTTTTTTTTAAATGCAAGTACAACACAGTTAGAAACTACATGCATTAAACCACATAAATAATGCCATGCTATACAAATACAACAAAAATAAAAAGCTACATTTATAAAATCCCATAAATATTACTATAGTTTGTCATGTAATCTAAACATGAAAAACAAACACCAAACGCAACAATGTCTTGAAATTAAAATTTAAAAAGCTTTAATAATGAGAAATCAACGTGAGCGCTTTCGTTTAATAAAATATAAACTTCATCAGACAGCTGAATAAAAACCATGCAAGGTTTCAATAGTGCATACCCTTGCATAATTTGGTAAAAAATCCTGACATCACCAAAAGTTTAACCCTTCTATCCCAAGAAAATGTTAATAGTAATGAATTATACAATGGTTTAAAATATGTATATATACATATACACATATAGTTAACAGTGATTTAAACTTTCATTAATAACTGAACTTTAATCACTTGTCCACAACTTTATTTCTTTTCAAAGCCTTAAGCTTTAACACAGGTGTAATAGAGGTGATCTCATTAATGCCTGACCACTTATGCGGGCTCTCAGCAAAATCTGCCATCTCAATTCTTTTAGTTCTAGAGGCCCCATGGTCTCCTATCATCCATGTCTACGTGATCAATGGCCATGAAAGAAAAATCATGGTCAGTATTAATGCTGATGTGCCTGGCCAAAGCATTATTAGAATTGTTCTTCCTAATAGCATACATATGCTCGTAAATCCTCTGGCTAAATTTACTCTCTGTTTTGCCTCTGTAAAACACAGGACATAGGTTACACTTAGCCAGGTATATGAGTGTTTTGGAAGAGCAATTATATTTGCCTTTAATTTTATATTTTACAGCATTAATTTCAAAAGAATTTCCCACCTTCACTTTGTAACACCAATGGCAGGAGCCACATTTAAAAGTGCCTGGGTGTTGATAATTAACAGGCTGTTGTTTATTCTTTAAAAGATCTCAAGTTCCTGCCTTTTCTATATGTTAAACAAGGTCTGTCTCCTACACAAACCCTGATGTCTACATCCTCCATGAGAATGTCCCAGTTTTTCTGGAAAATCATCTTCAAAACATTTGAGTCTGCGTTATAAGTAGTTTTAAGGGATCTTAAAAAAATTCCTCTGTTACTAGGGATCTTAAAAAAATTCCTCTGTTACTATTGTGCATATGTTGATATAAAGATATGTCACATGTGGAAATGGGAACTAAAACGTCCTTTCCTTGATGATTAGTATCTTCCCTTGTCAGTAAATTGAATCTGCACTGAAAGCGTTCAGTCTACACCATAAGTAACAACACTTTGCTGTAAAAGAACGCCACCAACTGCTATCCGAACCACAGCAACAATGCAAAAAGCTGCCTTCAAGCTGATAACAAAGGATACGGTGCAAAAAGCTGCCTTCAAGCTAATACCAAAGGATATCCAAAAATCACCACACCTAGCGGTAAAAGAACACCACCAACAGCTGTCCAAACCACAGTGACGTTGCGGTAGGCTGTCTTCAAGCTGACTCCAAAGGATATCCAAAAAATATTCTGATGAAGCTCAGTCATGTGTGAGTGAAAGCGCTTAACATACACTTGTTTTTATTTCAATAAATGATTTTATATTTTATACCACAACTGTGGGTAATAATTTTTTGTTACTTGCCAGTAAATTGGTAATCAAGCCCAGTGATGTAATATTAGATCGATTACTCTGACTAACAGGCTGATGTTCATCCACCAAAGAAAAGCCCACTATAGGTTTAAAATGTCCAAACTGTCTTTTCCTAGTCACTTCTTCATATATTTTAATAATTAAATCTGTTGGATATGCTCTCTTCAAAAACATCTTTTTCAAATTAATGCATTCCAACTCAAAATCTTCATCTCTTGATACCATTCGAGCTACTCTTACCATTTGGCCTTTAACAACCGACCTTTTCTGGTGCTCAGGATGGGAACTACTGTAATGAAGAAATTAGTTGGAATATGTCTTTTTTCTATGAATAGTAGTAGCATACATGTTATTACCCAAGTCCTTAAAAAGGTGAACATCCAAGTAATACATATATTGGCTGTCTACTACCCAAGTGAAGTGTAGGAAAGAAGTAGTAGTATTGATGTAACATAAAAAAGAATCTAACTGTTCCTGGGGGCCTCCCCATATCAAACCTATATCATCTTGGTATCTGTGATACATTTTGATGTAAGGATAATATAAAGATTTAAATACAAACTCTCTCTCCCAGTGTGCCATAACTGCATTAGCAAATACCCCCCCCCCACATGCTGAACCCATGGCAACACCAGTCCGTTGAAGGTAATATTTGCCATCAAAAGAGAAAAAGTTGTTTGACAATACAATTTCTAACAGCTCCAAGATAAGGTTAATTTTCTCTTGATGGATTCAGAAGGCAGTAAGGGATATCATCAGAATTAATGACAGACTCATGGCAGTCAGATTCCAGTGTAATGACAGGGCAGTATTCATAATCTCAGCCTATGCCCCACAGCAGGGTTGTGATAGTGAGGAAAAGAGTGCATTCAGACAACAGTTGCAGGACTTACTAGATAAAGCAGGACAACATGAATTGGTGCTGATAATGGGTGACTTGAATGTACATATCGGGACAGACAGAACAGGATATGAGGACTGCCTGGATCCACATGGGTGCGGCAACAGGAATAAAGAAGGAGAAGCCATTCTAGACTTCTGTCTGGCAAATGGCTTGATAGTAGCCAACACATGGTTCAGAAACAGAGAGAGTCACAAGATCACATGCAAGAGTAGTCAACATGCAACTCAGGTAGACTTCCTCCTAGTAAGGAGAAAGCACTGCGGCAGAATCCATGACTGCAAAGTCATCCCCAGTGAAATAGTCAGCCCACAGGATAAACCACTAATTGCCACAATCAGCAGCAAGCAGTGGTCAGAGAAGGCTCTAAGGTCAACAGAGACCAGGCTGAAGACCTGGAAGTTGACTGGAGAGAAAGTACAACAGTTCAAGGAATTACTCAGGGCTCTAGCACCCCAAGAAGAGGAGGAAATAGGTGGAGTTGAAGAAGAATGGCAGCGCTTAAAAACAGCATGTGTTAGGACTACAGAAAAAATATGTGGCCGACCCAGGTATGGAAATAAGGTACATAAGGAAAGCTGGTGGTGGAATGCAAAAGTCCAGGAAGTCATCAAAAGAAAAAAGGAGAGCAGGAAGAAGTGGGAGACAGAAAAGACTGACCAGGCTAGGAAGGACTACTGGTTGGCTAACAAAGAAGCTAAGAAAAAAGTTGCAATAGCAAAGAATAGGGCATCGGAGGCACTGTACCAACTTTTGGAAAGTGACTCAGTAAGGGGCAAGCAGATGGAAGGAGTATTTCCAGCAGCTTCTGAATGAAGAAAACCCCACAGAAGCTGTACTGCCCCAGAAACAGCCTACGATGAGAGAAGAAGAGCAGCCCACTCTCGAAGAAGTAAGAACAACACTAAAGAAGATGAAGTCAGGTAAAGCAGCAGGCTCAAATGAGGTCACAGCAGATATGATAAAGATGCTGGGTGAGATAGGGGGAGAAATGGCTCCTGAAGGTACTAATAGCAGTGTGGAGAGAAAGGTGTATCCCAGATGACTGGAGAATAAGCATAGTTGTGCCAGTGTACAAAAACAAAGGGGACATCCACAACTGTGGGCAGTATAGAGGCATCAAACTCATATCACATTCCATGAAAGTTCTGGAGAGGATGATTTACAAATGGATACGCAGAGTAGTAGAATGCAAGATGGGAGATGAGCAGTTTGGATTCAGATCAGGATGCAGCACAACTGACCCAATGTTTGCACTGAGACAGATACTGGAGAAGAAGCTAGAGATGAGGAGAGAGTCCAAATGGGCATTCCTAGACTTGGAGGAAAGCATATAACAAGGTCCCAAGAAGGCTGATCTGGGCAGTACTGCGGTAGTCTGAAGTCCCAGAAACATTGGTAGAATTCATGCAGGCTATGTATAAGGACCCAATGACTCAAGTACGAGCAGTGTTCTGCCTCACAGAGGCATTGCCAGTGGGAGTGGGTGTACATCAGGGTTCAGCTCTGAGCACACTGCTGCTCATACTGGTGATGACCTACATTAGCAAACAGGATGGAGGGGATGGATCAACAAAGCTACTGTATGCAGACAATGTGGCAGTACAGGCAGACTCTGAGCTAGAACTTCAGCAAAGGATAGGAGAATGAAATGCAAATCTAAAGGCACATGGGGTGAAGCTAAGCACAGATAAGCAGGTGGTAATGGCAGCAAATTGGGGAAACCAGAAGAAGCTGAGAATAGAGACACAAGGGAAGATAGTGGAACAGGTAAATAGCTTCAAGTATCTGGGAGGAATGGTTGAAGAGAAGGGTAGTCTGAATGAAGAGGTCAAAGCTAGAATCAGAGGGGCTGCAGCCAACTGGCATGGAGAATCAGGTGTAGTCTATGACAGAAGAATGCCAATGAAGCTGAAAAGTAAGGTGTACAAGACAGTGTTGCAACCAGTACCACTGTATGGTATAGAAACCTGGGAAGTAAAGGCAGAACAGTTGAAGAAGTTAGAGGTGATGGAAATGAAGTGTCTGATAAAGATGGTAGGATGCACACTGTGGGACAGACAAAGAAATGAGGACATAAGAGCAGAAACCAAAGTAGCTCCAATTGCAGAAAAGATCAAAGAGAACAGATTACTGTAGTTGGGGCACATGTGTATAAAAGTAGAAGACAATCTGGTGAGTAAGATTTGGGAAAGACAGGAAGAAGGTAAGAGGAAGTGAAGACATCCAGCACAGAGGTGGATGGATTGTGTGAAAGAAGATCTGTGACAGTCAGGCATGAGTGTTGAAGAAGGCAGGAGTGTGACACTGAATCGAGAGAGTTAGCGACATTTAACACGATACCACAACCCCATGTAGAAAAATGGGAAAAAGTGGGCTGATGATTCACTCTTCTTGGGTAGGAGTCTATCAGCATGGCACATCCTGACTTGGCAATATCTGCCCACTCTTCCTTGCAAAAGCAATCCAAATCTGTCATATTGCGAGGGCATCTCTTGTGCACAGCCCTCTTCAGGTCATCCCACAGACTTTCTATTATATTTAGGTCTGGGCTCTGGCTGGGCCATTCCAAAACTTTAATTTTCTTCTGGTGAAGCCATTCTTTTGTTGATTTGGATGTATGCTTGGGGTCATTGTTGTGTTGAAAGGTGAAATTCCTCTTCATCTTCAGCTTTTTAGCAGACGCCTGAAGGTTTTGGGCCAAAAGTGACTGGTATTTGGAGCTGTTCATATGTACCCAAGAAGACTGAATGCTGTAATTAAATCAAAAGGTGCTTCAACAAAGTATTAGTTTAAGGGTGTACACACTTATGCAACCAGCTTATTGTATGTTTTTTATTTTTTATATTTTTCCCCCTGGTTCTCCCATAGACAAGAGGATGGAACACCTGTTCAGTCTAGAGCCTCACAGATGGATAATGTGAGGCTAATGTTAACATACAGTAATAACATAGGGGGAATATGTGATATAATAAAACAGAATTGGAATGTTTTGCTGACAGATGAAAAAATAGCTAAGGTAGTGGGAGAAAAAACATCTTTTGGCTTTAGAAGAAATAAAAATCTGAAGGATTTATTATGTCATGAAAGAAAAAAGTAGGAACAATTTTACACAACATGCAGGTACATGAAAGTGCAGAAATTATAAAGCATGTGAGTACATTGTGGAGGCAGAATCCTATGTACACCCTGTATCAGGAAAAAAATATTGTTTTGATTTGTATGCAGATTGTAGAACAAAGAATGTTGTTTACCTGGCTGTCAGGACTCCACTCATTCTATGTAGGAAAAACTAACTGTATGCTGAAAAACAGAATTTTTGAACCATTTGTCCTCTGTAAGATTAAAACATGAACACAATGTACTTTTCCAGCACATTTCTAAGCATGAAAATCATAAGTTTAAGTTCATGATTATACAATGTGTAAATAAAAATAAAACGGGAGGTGATATGATTAATGAGACAGAGTTGAATGAAACTAAATTGATCACTGAGCTAGCAGCATACAAAACCCCAGGTTTAAATGGAGTTATACCTTTAACACCTGCACTAAAGAAAAGAAGGGTACAGTACTGAATGTAAACTGAAGAGCTATATAAAAACTGCAATTTAATTTGTGTTTTGTATCTGAAGAAGAGCTGGGTCCCAAAAGCGCTTATTCCTGTGATTTTAATTGTGTTTTAAATAAAAGTTTTGAAGCTGTTCAGCGTGGTGGCCAGTACTTGCTTTTTTCTTCTTTCCTTTGGAGTGTGTATGTGGGTAGTCGCAAATTTGACTTTCACGCTTTTGGGGGTTTCGGGTTTTTCAGTTTTCAGCTTTACAGTCCTGAGATACTGAATTTTGATATTTCAGTAATTCGGGATTGTAAAGTGAAAGTATATATATATATATATATATATATATATATATGGGATCACTACATAATCTCAAAATTTTGGAATATCGAATTCCAAAATCTCGAGACTACAGCCTATAGCCGAAAACCCTAAATACCGAAAGACCAGAAGCGTGAAATTCAAAATCCCGATGTACGGAGATACTGAAGTAGCGCTTCTGGTGTTGTGGTTTGTGGATGGAGAGGTGGAATTCAGGTAAGTATCTATGTGTAAGTGTGCTGGTTAGGGGCTTTAGTGTATGTTGTGACTGTGATGTGTGTGTGTGAGGGACTGTAAAATGTGTAGATGTGAGTTTTCCTTGTGTGTCTGTACGATCTCGGAGTTAGTATATTTAAGTAAGAGGGTGGGGGAAGCAGTGGGGCTTCTCCCCCTGCTTATCTGTAGTGTAGGATGATATGTTTGATTGTGGGGGGAGGTTGTGTGTATGTGTGTGCTGTATGTGTGTTGTATGTTCAAGATTTTGAATTTCGCACTTCTGGTCTTTCGGCATTTAGGGGTTTTGGCTATATGGTCTAGAGATTTTGAAATTCGATATTTAAAAATTTCAAGATTATGTAGTGAACCTATATATATATATATATATATATATATATATATATATATATATATATATATATATACACACACACACACACACACACACATATATATATATATATATATATATACACACACACACACACACACACACACACACACACACACACACACACACGTGTGTGTATATTAAAACAGCAACATTTAAACACTTAAACAAGCACTATGGAGAACATAAAAAGGACCATAGTATTGCTGGAAATGAATATTAATTTATCCTCAAGCCCTGGTGAATACCTTCACGTGGTATACCTTGTTTTCCCAAAATCTCACCAAGATGACACTGATATATAGACTGTAACTTACATAGCATATATCATGGAGAAAGGATGATAAAAAAAAAAACTGGATGCCCAGGTTCCAGGATAAAAAACTGCCTAATGCTGTTGTATGCATCGATGCCAGGACTTGTAAAATGGCAGTGTAGAATCCTCAAGAGACAATAACATTCCTACAATGGGGTTAGACCAGACTCAGAGGGAGGATCACAACCCCCTGCTGTAGAAAGACATAGTAGTCTATACAAATCACAAAAACTAACAGGTCAAAACAGAGCCATAAAGAGAATATGGAAGAAATTATGTATTGTTACTGTTACGCACGAAAGTCCAGAATTCCCAGACAGAAGATATTCAGAAAGATTAAGAGAGAAATCAGAGGAAAGAAACATACTTGCACAAGGATAACTGTCAAAAGCTTCAAAAAAAGTGGGCACTCATTAATGCAACAGATCCATGCAAAACATTACATAGCAAAGAAACCTTGAGCCACCTGGAAAAATAAGTAACAGAGGAAGTATGAAAATATAAACAACAAAACCCAGAGATTTCTGAAAGGTATAAAAAGGAAACAAGGACATGGGAAAGAAAGACATATCTGAAAGTGCAATATTTATGCAAATGAAAAGCCAGCCTAATCAATAAAAACAGCAGTTCCAAAGATATTTGAAGAGAAATACAGGAAAAGGCACCCAGATATGGAAAGTTTCACTACACAAAAACTAAAAAAGCAAAGGATGTATGTGGAACAAAGGATTAGTAAGACAAAGGTTAAACAAATAGAAAAAAGAAGTTATGTACTTACCATAACAGTCCATCTGTGTTGTACATTTTCATTCTTCTTCAACTGCTGGGTTCGGATCCGATCCTCGGATCCAACTCGGCCATTACTCAAGCTCCTCCTTTACCTATAATGCACCAACCCCTAACATATCTCAGATCTTGTTTGCTATTTTACAAAAAGTAGAAAGAAATACTACAAAATATTAACAGAGTAGGCCATATCTGGAGCTCTGCAAGGACAGTGGTGTCCTTATAACCTTTTGTTCTTCCAGAAATCCTTTGAGAGTAAGGTTGGGGGTTAGTGGGCGGGAAGTTGAGGAAGAATGAAAATGGACAACACAGATGGAATGTTATATTAAGTGCATAACTTCTTTATCTGATCCTGTCAATTTTCATTCTATCCTCAGCTGTTGTGATGGAGTCCCCAGCTATCTAGATTCCCAGGTGGACTTTAAGGAAGGATATTCCTGAGTACAGCGGAGCCAAAGGCTGCTCTTCCCCTCAAGACCAAATCTAGTTTGTAATGAGTGATGAAGGTATGAGGATTGGCCCAGGTTGCAGTTGCACATATATCATCCATGGAAGTCCTAGACAGAAACACTGAGGAAGTTGCCATGGACCTAGCTAAATGGGCTCTTAAAGGTTTTGGTAAGGTTAGACCTAACTTGTAGACAAATGACATACAGTCCATAAGCCATCTGGCTAGAGTTATCTTTGCAACTGATTTTGCCAATTTAGAATCTACGAGGGATACAAATAATTGACCTGTTTTCCTAATTTCTTTTGTTCTGTGTAAGTAAAAAATGTAATTGTCTGTGAACATCCAATAAATGCAAATACTGGAACTGATGGAATGGTTGATATTGGATTCTGACACCACCTTAGGAAGGAAAGAAGCATTTGTAAGTAATGCTACACTATCCTTATGAAAAATTTAGTAAGGAGGTTTAGAGGACAGTGCCTGAAGTTCTGAAATTCTTCTAGCAGAGGTAATGCCTACTAGAAAGACAGTTTTCTAAGTCAGGAATTTAAGATCACATTTACCCACTGGTTCAAAGGGGGAATGAATTCATGCCCGCAGCACCAAAGTTAAATCACATGGTGGAGTAAGAGCTTATATGGAGAGCTCAGTAGGGGGGTACCTCTCAAAAAGACTTCACAATGTTTAGATACAGCCAAGGAAGAATTCATAAATCCAATATGAAAATTACAGATTGCTGCTAACTGAACTCTAATCGTTGAGGAGCTAGCTCCCTCGTTAAAAATTGCTGCCAAAAATTCAAGAGCACTTTGTATAGGAGCCGAGAATGTGTCAATGTATTTCTGCTGTGCCCAAATAATGAACCTTCTCCATTTATTTCTGTACAGTTTTCTAGTAGAAGCCTTATGGAAAGATCAAAGAATGTGATGGAAAGGGGAAGACAGCACTGGTAGTTTGACTATTAAAGGAATTGGAGAAACCATGCTGTTAGCTTGAGGTTTGAGATATCTGGGCAAATCATACCTGTTGGGTGAGGCAGGAGGTCTGCAATTGCATCCAGAATCCAAGGTGAGTAAAGCAGATGAGGTCAAAGGAAGGGGATCTAAATCTGTCAAGGTCAGTAAGGTGCAATAAGGATTACGTTGCTCTTCAACCGAGCAGTTTTCTGTAGGAATTTTGGAATTAGTGGAGTTGGAGGGTGGGCATAGAGAAGGCCGGGGGGGGGGGGCAATCGTGGAGTACAGTGTCCACACAGCATCCCTCGGTGATTCCACTGGTGGAGGGATCAGGTCAAAGAAGCTACTGGACTTGTTGTTTAGGGGAGATGCAAAAACATCACAGCAAGGTTGGCCCACAGGCAGAAAAATCTTATCACTTTCTTGTTGAGAGACCACTCGTGAGGTAATAGAATGAACTTGCTCAGTTTGTCTGTTATCGCACTGGACTTCCCTGGAATGTGTGTTATCAGAAACCAGCTGGAAGAAATCACCCAGTGCCACACACTGAAGGCTTCTTTACACAATGGGTAAGACCTGGATCCCCCTTGTTTGTTGATGTACCAAACTACTGACATGTTGTCTGTCTGGATCGTAACTGTCCCGAGAGGGAGAGAATCTTGTAATTCCTGCAACCCTAAGAGCACTGCTCTCATTTCCAGAACACTGATGTGTGTGTTGGTCTCTTCGGGGGACCATGTGCCTTGGACTGTTTTCCCCAGGAACTGCCCAATCCCACCCAATCTGGGAAACATCCGTGGTCACCAAAACCTTGGACTGAGGAAGGATGAAAGGATGACCTTATAGAACCTGATCTGATCGAATCCACTACTAAAGGTATCTATTGCATGCCTGAGTGATTCTAATTTGTGTTGTCATGTGTTGATAAAGAATCAACCACTGTGATGCTAGCATCCATTGAGGAATTCAAATATGAAATCTTGCTAGAGGAACTAAAATTATGGCCGCTAACATTGATACCAAGGCTAGCAGAATCAAAGGGGCTGAAATTTTGGTATTTTGAATTATTTTCCTGACCTGGAATCTGACAGTCTGCACTGCTGACAGAGGAAGAGAAGCTTTTACTGATACCATGTTGAACAATGCCCCTATGAATTCCAGTGTTTGAGTTGATTATAACTAAGAATTTTTGTAATGTATGGTTACCACCAGATGAGAACAAGTCCGAAGTACCTGATCTCTTGCTCTTATTAGTAAATGCTTGGTCAGGGAAGTAATGAGCCAGTTGTCTAAGTATGGAAACACTCGGAATCTCTGCAGTCTCAAGTGAGCTGCTACCACTGCCATGCATTTAGCGAACACCCTGGGGGCTGTGGTGAAGCCAAAGGGCAATGGTCTGATAGTAACTGGCTCCCAGACGGAAATGTAAATAACTTCTGGATTTATGTGATAGTACGCATCCTGAAGGTCTATCGAGCACATCCAGCGTCCTTGCCCAAAAAGGACAGAATGGACTGTCCCATGACCATCCAAAACTTTGTGTGTCGAACTGATTTGTTCAAGTCACTGAGATCCAAAACTGGTCTCCAGTCCCCTATTTTCTTTGGCATTAAAAAGAATGTTGAGTAAGAAACGGATTTCATCTGGTCTGGTGGGACCTCTTGAATGACCGTTTTTTTCTAGCAGCTTTTTATATTTCTGCTGTTGCTGATTTCCTCTGACTGGGTGGAACATCAGGAATTCTGCATACAGCTGGAGGTGGTAGGGAAAACAGAATTATATAACCTCTGGAAATAATCCTCTGCTTCCTTGAATCTCTTATCATCTCTAGCTAGGCTCTCTGGTGCAGGGAAAGTCAACCCCCATTTGCTTCCAGAGGGGGAAAATTGGGCCTCCTCTCAGTAGCGTTCATAGGGTCTATCAGAAAAAGAATCTCCTGATCATTGGTTCTGTGGATTCTCTGCCTCATGGACACTGTCATCATCCATTTGAGTTCCCCCCTCTCACCTGGGGGAACTATCTCCACATGGATCTTGGAAAGGACCCTGGGACTTCCTGAACCACATTTTTGACCATCTCGTTGATTCCATCTCTGAGGGTTCAAAAAACATATGCCAACTGCAGAAAGGGTCTTTCCATCTTTTTCGCACTAGGAGAGCGTTCCCTTCACTTTTGGGCCAAACTAACTGCTGTCAAAAGGTGCACTGATGAACTAAGACTTGAAGGGCTCTGCAAAATCACACAAGTGCATCCAGGCATGCCTCCTGATGGAAATGCCTGCACCAGCCACCCTTGAGGCACCTTCAGCTGCATGTGAGATAAGCCTCATGGATGAGTCTGAAATGGACTGATGGGTAGCCAACTGTGAAGCCACAGAAGATTGAGCCTCAGCAGTAGTGGTTCCCGAAAGGGATTTTGAAAGTTCCTTGATCAAGTCCCTTTACAGTCTCAAAGTGTGCCAAACAGTTCAGTGACTAAAGGGCAAAGGTCAATGAAGCATACACATGCTTCCCAAATCTGTCCAACACCCTACACTCCCTGTTAGGGGGATGGACAGAGGAACTCTACTATGCAAGTTTCTTCTTGGTGGCCGCAGCCATGACCATACCATCTATGGGCAACCCCTTACTCCAGAATTCGCTACCAGTAGTTGGAGCCAGAATTAGATCTGGTTTCTTGGGAATTGGCTCAACTAAGTCAGGTTCCTTCCATGCTTGCCTAGAGATCAAGTCAATGAGCTCATCTGCAGACAGAGTAACCCAGGAGGTAGACAGGGCAGCTCCAAAGGCTTCCAGGAATACTGACTCCTTTGGGGAAGGATTATTGGAGGACTAACCACCTCTCTGTTTAAGAATCTCAAGAATGTCTCCAAATGAGACATCAAATCAGTATCCTTGGTGATTGTCTCCTGAGGGAAGTCCATTGGCCTCCACTTGCACTTACTCTTCCTAGGGACTTCCACGGTGACATGCTCCTCTGAAGTATTGGAAAAGACAATGAAACCATACTGGGTGGTCTGGAGACTTTGGGCTAGCTCCCGCTGTGGTAGAGAATGATTTGGCCCAAGGCACAGAGACATCTGGGATCCAGAAGGAATACCTGAGGGGGTAGAATCCATCTGATCTGCAGGAGGAAAGAAAACCCTTTTTACCACCTCAAACGCAGAATGCTCCATGGAGAAGGAAGACAATGGAGCCAAGAAGCCAGGCTTCTGGCCCACTGATCCCCTCTGCCCTGAAGGCAATCTACCCAAGGCAGAAGTCAGAGACAAGCTGTCCACTGCTGAAGCTCAGAGGGGTAGAGATGGCTCCAAAAACTCTGGAGTGGACTCTAACACCTTGGACCTGACAGGACTGCTACGGCTCTGAGTGTCATCCGGCTCAGAGGATGTCAGAGCTGGTACACTCAGAGATATCTTTGGATCCGAACCAGATGGACCAGGAAGACTCAGATCCAGGGGCTCTGAAATGATGGGTTGGATCAGAGAAGACATTATCGGTGGAGTGACATTAGGATGTACCTTCTGACCTGTAGGTGTTGGAGCCAGGATAACTCCTATTTGAATTGACACCATGAGAAATCTCATCATCCTGTCCACATCGGCTTTAGTTACAATTCTGGAGAAACGAGAGGATGCCAAGGATGGGGACTTGGAACATTGGAGTTCCAAAAATTGAGATGGAAATTTAGAAGATACTGGGTCTGCAGTGGGAGAGTACCTAGTCCTAGGTAAGGGAGTTGGATTCAAGATCTCAGAGCAAAAGAGGAAATTGTCTAATCTGGCACAGAAATTATCCATGAAGTCTTCAGATCTGACTTCAGCTTTTTCTTGGGGGCTCCATAGAAAAGGAGTTTGAAGATCCTGATGGTTTAGGAGGTTTTAAGGTAGTCTCATTAGTTTTAGATTTGGAAGTTTGAGCTCCAGTAAATGCCTCAGAAAAGGGTGTTGGAAGCAACCCTTACAGTATTATTTTATTTCTATCGTCAGCAATAGCCCATAGATTAAAATTTTGGCATATGCTGCATTCAACCTTTAGATGATCAGGTACTAAACAGTATACGCATAGGGTAAGTGCATCTGATAAAGGCAATTTGTGACCCACTTTTCACATTTTTAGAACTTTAAAGGGCCTTTTTCTGACATTCTAACAGTAAAAAATGTTACATAAGAGAAAAAAATGCAGTTTTTTGGTACGCGGTGGTATAAAGGAGAGTTAGAAATACCAAAAATGGTATTAAGATTACACAAAAATGTAAAAGGAAGGAAATATCTAAATATATAAGAATTATGAAGTAGAGTTAAAGAAATGTATCTCTATAAACAACTCAAGAGCTGAAATAGTAACCACGTGTTATTCGTGAAGCAGCAAACAAGATCTGAGGTATATTAGGGGTTGCTGCATTACAGGTAAGGGAGGAGCTTGAGAGCTTTTTGGTGCCCACAAGCTATACTAATGGCCATGTCGAATCCGAGGATCAGATCCGAACCTAACAGTTGAGGACTGAATGAAAATTGACATAATCAGATCTGAAGTTACAGAGTACCTGCAAAGCGAAGGTATATAAAATCCAACACAGGGGTTGTCACTGCAGAATGGAACAACAAGTCCCCCAATTAAGGAGAAATAAGTGGATCAGGAAGCATCTGAGGAAGAAATATGGACATGGGGAAAAATGTGATGTGGTGCAATATTCATCCAAAGCAGAAACCAAAACTAATCAATATTAAAAACAAGTAGAACCAAATATATTTGAAGAGAAATACAGGCAAAGGTACCCAGGTATGGAAAATTTCACAATACAAAAAGTAAGAAAACAAAGAGGGAAGCTAAATAGAGGATTAGTAATGGAGAAGTAAAGGAAATTGAAACTGAAGTTATGAATTAACAGCAAAATTAAGCATTTAGTGTAGAAAATCCAACACAGGTGCTGTCACACCATAATGGAACAATGGTTCCCCAAATAAGGAGAAATAGGTGGAGCGAAAAGCATCTGAAGACTTGCCGCATGATAACACTCTGGAGCTTACTGTAAAAAATGGTACAGAAGTTCAGCTGAAGTTGTACAATGAGGAAAGGAGTAGGACACGTTGGCAGATCTGATGCAAGTAATGTTGTGGAGTGATGGGCCAATGAGTTCCCGTATGAAGGAACAGCAGATGACACAGGATGCATCTGAAGAGGATATGTCACAAGAAGATGTTCTACAACTTTCTGTATAATGCCCACAGGAAAAGCAAAGATTGTTTAGAAGAACATTATCTATGGAAAGAGCTGCTTGGTTTAACAGAGATGGTAAGACATATTAACATCAATGAAAGAAATAGATTACAGAAATTAAATAAGAATGTTAGAAATCATAAAACAGGTGAACACAGTAATCAAGAAAGAGAAATTCACTGTATTACAGAAGAACATAGGATATGTTACTTTGCAGCTAAAGTAATAATAAAGTCTTACCACAGAAACTTAACACAATACGTGAAAGGAAGGGAAGAAATAAAATGCCACCATGGAAGCATCAAATAGAGAAATCTATTAATTAAGACAAGAAGTGTCACTGTAATACAGAATAGGGAACAGATCAACAAAAATACTTAGAAAGATAGATGTGGTAAAAACAACGCAGAGTATCAAAACAGACAAGGATCTATCATACACTATTCCAAATAGCACAGTAAAGATGTCAGCACAGACAGAAACTTAGAAGATATGCAGTTAAATATAAAGGAAAAATACAAAATAAACAATTAATTCACGACCCAAAAAAAAATTTAAAGAAAACTGGGAAACAAAGCAAAAGGGACAGATACATCAGGAGAAAAAAAAAAGAGAGAGAGACATTTTGGAGAAATATTTATGAAGACCCTGTGGATCACAACAAAGATGCTTAATGGACAGAAAAAAATAAAAGAAATAGTAAGGAGTTCAAATGTACAGGATACTAAATAGGATAAAGCAATGGCCACAGAAATTGAAAGAGAATTAAGAAGAGCTCAGATGCAGCACCTATATTCTAGCTAAAAGTATTAACATCTTTACACAAAGATTTAGCCCTGAATAAGAATTACTTACATGCACATCCCAAAGAGACATCAACCTGGTTAAAAAAAAAAACTCTTCCTTAAGAGTGAACTTGTAAACTCTCCTAAAAATTACAGACCAATAACTTGCCTTCTGATGATATGCAAACTATATACTGGAATTCATGTAGATCAGAGTTTATTATAGTCATTTAGAAAAAAAACTCAATCATGGCAATAGAGCAAAAGGTAACAAAAGAAAGTCATATGGAACAAAGGATCATTTACTGCTAGATACAGCCATAATAGAGAATTGCAAAAAGTGGAAGAATTTAAGTATGAGAAACATCTGACAGCATCCCACATTCATGAATAAAAAATGCTTACAGATGTTTAAGATACACCCTATATTGATCAAATACATTACAGCAACCATGAAACCGTTGCAAATCACTTTGCAGCTGAGACACCAGAAGGGTAAATTATTATCCCAGGGATAAAAATTCAAAGGAGGATTGCCAGGGTGATTCTTTGTCAGCGAAGGTTTTCTATCTCAACCTTAATCCATTAAGCTGTTTATTTAATAGAAGAGGCCATGGTTACAAAATAGACTCCCAGAAAACAACCTTGTTTAAAGATTTCTCATCCACTTTTTGTGGATGACCTAAAACTGTATAGTTAATCAGAAGAGGAGTTGAAAGCACAATTATAAGTGGCTAAAACTTTCTCAGACGATGTAAGAATGGCATTTGGTCTTCATAGGTGTGCAAAAGCAATGTTTAAAGCATTAAGGCTGCAGCACCAAGAAAACATCAGTCAGCGACATGATTGTGAAATAAGGGAATTCTGCCTGGTTTGGACACCTGTGACTGCAAGACTGGATTGCCGCTAAAACTATCTGGAACTAAAAAGCTGATATAAGTATATTTTTGCACGTACTCTAACTGTTTCCGTGATATTTAACAATTCTGTGCTGCATTTATTTATTTGGTTGGATTTATCACTGTTTTTCAGCAGGCACTTGTTAACTCATTCACTCCAATGGAGCTCAGGAAGTTTGCACTGTAATTTCCAATGGGTGAAGCCTAAGCCTTTTGACAGAATAAAATTATCTCCTAACATTTTAAACAAATGTTCATATTTCTGGAACCATACGAGTTATGAAAGAAATATAAATGGCAAACTCTTCAGCACAAACTATTTTTATAGTGGCAGTATTTTTTTAGGTTCTAGGTCTTAAATCAAATTTTATTAGTCACAGTAAACACAGTAACTATTACATTTGCAATATTTTGTAAACCACTGACAATATCTCAGCAACCACACAAGTTACACATACACTGTCAGCAGCATTTTACTCATCTGGTTGAGAGCTTTCATATGAAGCTAACGAGTTCTGCCTGTCTTACTTGGTTGTTGAGTGATTTAGATGTACACTGATATCATAAAAACAACAGTTAATATCTATTTGCTTGCACTTGACAGAGGTCAAATATTAATGAAGTTGAGTTTGCCATTGTGTCAGCTTTAAGACGATTTTTTTTTAAAACCTTGTACACAGAATGGCTTTGGGATTATTGATGCAAATATGAACAAGCAATATGTAATGAGAAACTCCATCTGTTTGTTACTGCACTGTTCTTAGGTTGTTTTAACAGTAGTCTGTTATTTCCTAACCTCCTCTGTTTGATCTTTCCTAACTTCCTCTGTACTGCAAAAGTTTTTCTGAGTTGACAAAGTTCTCCTGAGTCTGCCAAAATATTTTTACAAAGTTTGGGTGTATTGTGAACATTTCTCAGGGTTACTGAACTTATTTCCAAGGTTTCCTGATATTACAGGAATTCTTACTTCTGCTGTAAAGCATTTGTTGCTGTACTTGAGCTCAAAGCTAGTTTGTTTTACATTGGGAGGGTTCTTTTGTACGCTGGTGGGAGCAGGGAGCTAAATTCAACCCATCCAATGTGGGAACTAATGGTAATTAGCTTATTTTGTTTTTATCTGAATGGCCTGAAGGTTTAACTTTATAGAAGTCTTTTACCCTACTGGTATAAAAGCCTCATGTTTGTGCATTTCGCAAATGCAGTTCCCCATGCTTGTATATAAACAAACCTCTCCAGTTTAAAATCCTCTATAGGAAACACTGTCCATAGTTTCCCGCTGTTTGCAGCTGCTTGAACACCAGCCAGTTTGTGTAGAGGCTGGTACCACTGCAGGTCATCTACTAGTATACTTTGATCTTTAAGTGACTCTCTCTTACTCCTTCACATCTAGAAATTGTTTCCTTGCCTTACATAGCATAAGCTAACTTTAGATTTGCTGAATCTAGACACTGTTTGGTATCACTGTCCTCTTAAACCAGACATCTTACATTAAGAGGGTGTCCCTACACCCTTGTGGAAGAAGTGTGTAGCTCAGGACTCATTTGAATAGGGGATTGCTGGAGAAAAGCTCAGTTTGGGGCTTTCCCACTGGTAGCTATATTAAAACTGTTTAAATCTGCCTGTATATAAGCCTCAGTGTTTGCACTCAGCTTAGCTAGATAATTTAAGTTAGTAACTGTAGTGTTATTAGGCTGTGTTACCTATTTCCCCTCCACTCCTTTCTTATATTTCACCAGTTATAAACCCAGTCCTACCTCCTCTAGTACTCCCCTTGTCATCCTTTCCTAATCTTTTTTTTCTTTGCATTTGCAGTTCTCAGCTAAAAAAAAAACAATGTGAGGCATCCCTACACCAGTTCTCTACCAGCAAACTGCATCCACAAAAGTCTGTGGCAGGTTTACTTAAAGTAAAGGGAACATTACTGTGTATGTTAATGTTTTAACCCTTCTATAATTGTAAACTTCATTTAGAATGTATTCAGTGAGTGCACACTACTGGTAACCCCCTCCCCCACCACAGATCTCTCTAAAACCAATACTTTTTAGTTTGGAATCATTGTTTCACTTGGTCTTCTCCTTCCCCAACACATTTGCCCATATTTCTCCCACTCCATGCTCACTCTTGGCATGTTTCTATTTATCTATGAATTCCTATTGTACATAATAGTCAGCTGCATTGATACTTTCCATGGTCCCTGATAGTCTAAGTGACTGATTGTTCCTCACTGTGCAGTTGTAGAACTTGGGTCTGCCCACTCCATTCCGCCCTCGCTATGCTCAGGCTTCATTCCACTCCCCTACTCTGCCCCCATTCCCTCCCACCCCCAGATCACTCAAATTTATTCTAAACCTAACCACTCACACCTGTCTACCAATCACCACCTATACAATTTCCAGTTATACAATATTTCACATTTCCACACTAACCTTAACAGCACCCATCCATTACCATACACACATTAATCTATAACCAATCCCTACTCTTTAACCATTACAAAATGCTATCAATACATTGTATATTATTAGCTCTGATAACTGCTGCTCACTTAACAAAATACCATTCCCAAATAGTCTCCCCTCACACATTTCACAAAACTACATCTACCTCTTCCCCACACCTGACTACTCCACCTTAGCATCTCCATCCATCTTAAATATAACAGAACTCCATCACACCTCATACAGACTACACCATATTACACCAAACCCCCCAAAATACCCTTTTTAAGTTTCATAAGCATATATCAACATTCTTCTAAACACTAGTGACCACAGCTACCAAACTTATAAGTGGAGACATTCACCCAAATCCAGGCCCCCAGAATACCTCCTCACCACCCCCTCAAATGCAACATATAACCAATCTATCACAAAAAGGCTCTGAAATACTAATCCTAAATCTAAACCTGCAAAGGTAAGTCAACAAAGTTCAGGAATTACATGCCACCCTATCCCATTATAACCTTGATATTGCTGTTTTAACGGAAACCTGGTTAAAAGGACACATTACTGACAAATAAATTATACCACCTGGTTACAACTTTAGTAGAGCAGACAGGAAGGTAAAAAGAGGTGGAGGGGTAGCCATCTTATTTAAGAGCAGTTTCACATTTTACCACAAAGCCTAAACATAGATAACCTTAAAAACACAGAAATCTTACATACTAAACTTCAACTTAACCAAAACAAATTCCTATCCATTATAGCTACCCATGTCCTACCCGGAAATAGCATCTCCACTATAGAGCACATCATCCAGTCTATATTGAATTCCATAACCCAAGAAACTATCATTATGGTGACTTTAATACAGACTGGACTTGTAATTCACATAACCCTAGCAATCATATCAACCTCTATGGCTTCACACAATTCATTCAAGCTCCTACACGGATAGATAAATGCTCCAGTCGTCAATCTATACTGGAATGGACACTAACCAACAAACCTCAGAATTATCAGATTAGTGGCTGCTTACCCAACAGTCTTAGTGACCATTTTGCCAACATATCTATTGAGAAAAAACATCAATACTGTCAAGTTCACCACCTTCCACAAATTCCACAGTAAAAAAAAAAAAACTTTAACTCCCCCCAAGACCTAATCAATACCCTAAAAAAATGCAACTTGTCTCTACTAAAAAAACCTGCTCTTTGATGCTGCAGTAGATTATTTCAACAGTATCTTCCTTGAAATTCTAAACAAATTGGCCATCCAGGTCAGTTTGTATTAAGGCCACATACACACCATGGCTAACTAATGACACCAGAATGTTCCTTAGGAAAAGAGGCAAAGCTTAGCAAACATGGCTCAGCTGTAAAATCCAAATCAAATGCATCACATTCTAGCAAATTAGAAACAAGGCTAAACACCAAATCAACCTAGATAAAAAGAACTTCTAATATAACCTACAACATAAACACCAGTATAGCACCCCAAAAATTTGGAATGCCATAAATGCCATTCTCCACCCAATACATTCCACTACCCCTTCCCTCAACTTACCACACTCTCCTACCACCATTGCAAAATAATTCAATAAATACTTCACTGAAAGTGTACTATCTCTAATTAAAAGTAATTACACAGAACCATCATTAGCCTCCAAACCTCTCAATATTAACTACAACTCCTTATCCTTTCAGCATGTTACCACAGCTACCATTAAGAAACTACTCAAAAGACTCAAACCCTCTTCAATAGCAGCTGACAAATTACTAGCCGAATATTTAAAACTAGCAGTTGAAGCCATATCTTATCCAGTGTTGATCCTTATTAACAGGCTCAGAGCAGAACAATGTGTCCCGGCAATATGGAAAATCGCACACTTTATCCCCTTGAACAAAGGCGGAAATTCCACAGAGCTGACCAACTACAAACCAGTCGCCATTCTTTCTCCACTATCTAAACTCCTTGAAAGTTGTATCCACTCCCAAATGATTCATTGTCTTACCTTCAACAATATGCTAGCAACATGTCAACATGATTTTAGGCCCCACCACAGTACCACAACTGCACTCCTCAGTTTCACCAATACCATCAACCAACTCAGAAACAATGGTAAAACAGTCTCTGCAGTCTTTCTAGACATGTCCAAGGCCTCTGATACAGTCTCCCACCCCAAACTATTAAATACACTCTCCAAACTGAACCTCTGCCCCTCTGCACTTCAGTGGTTCCGAAGCAATCTACAGGACTGCCAACAATTTGTAAAATTAATAAAATAAAACAAACGTGGGTAAGCGTCAGAAAATAAAACTACTGTTGTTGTTGTATTTTTTGGCTTTTCCCGGTTAGGGGTCGCCACAGCGGAACTCCGATCCGCTAATGATTGGCAGTAGATTTTTACGTACCGACTTGCCAGGCCTGAAGCACAACCTTTAACGAAGGTACGCCTATTCACGCATGTCTCCACACAGAAGACGCTTTAGCTGAGAATTGAACAGGACAACGTCTTACTGTGAGGCGACAATGCTACCGCAGCACCACCACCGCAGTACAGAAAATAAAACTAATAAAAATAAAAAATAGCACTTCAGTGAAAACATACCATAAGCTCCATAGCCGAACTCAAATAAGATAAACATCTTCGAAAATAAGATACATTTATTAATTAAACAATAACACAAGTTAAGCGTTTTTGTCCCTCAAACTATGGACAGACTTCATCAGAACAATTCAAAAACCATCAGTCTGCCAATGAAATGGATGAATTGCATTGGATTGTACATCTCAAGATACATGGCCATCATGGGTTGAATGGATATGTTTCATTAAAGCTTTTGTTAAGAAAACTAAATAAAAAAGTATAAATTTTAGATTTCATATCTTTATATTTGAATATTTAAAGATTTTATTTAACAATTGTATCATACAATTATAGTCATGTGATATCAAAAATACTATTTAGTCATATGATTTTAACTGTATTGAGAATTGCCTGAAGAAGCCTTTGGCAAAAGTTTGTTTACTAGCAACTCATTAAATGGTTTTATATTTACTGGCTGTTCGTGGTTCCAGATTGTTTTTTGTATTGAATACATTATTTTGTTGTGAGACACCTGGATTTCTCATTGCCTTGCTGATTTGTTATGGTTTAGTTTGACTATAAAAAGTTTTGCTGTCCTTTACAGAAACAAATACGTTTAAAAACTACAAATGCAAAAGTAGTTCTTAAACTGGAGGAGAAGATATTTATGTAGGAGGGCTGGATCATGGATTGTTCTGAATATTAAACAAGGAGGGGAGTGTTCCTGAAATTAAAAGACTACAGAAAACAATGGGTGTTATGAGCAAGTGAAAGGGGTGTCCAAACCAGCAGTAAAGTAAAATAAAAGCACGAATGGAGAAAATATGGCTTACAGTACTGCCTTTCTTATAAGGAAGACTGTAAAACAAGGTAAAATGCGAAATACATTGTAGTTTACTTATATTTTGAGTGGGTTTATCAAATATTCAGGATAACATACTTGGTTAATAACAGAAAGTGGTGATATCATCCCTCAGTTGTCCTTTGAATAACTATGTTATGATAAGAACAAATTAGACCTGGCTTTATATAGACCATAGTTATAAAGTGTCTGCATCTATACTAGTTAAAATATGGCAAAGTTGTTGTCAAAAGTGATATATATGGATCAATGTGATTTTGTGCAGGGAAGGCAAACAGTTGACAACATTAGTAGCACGGTGACAATCCAGAGGGAAGCAGAATGTAAAAAATACCACTGTTGTTAGTAGGTCTTGATGTAGCCAAAGCATTCGACAGAGTAACCTGGGATTTTATGAGCAGGGCAATGGCAGCATCCGCAATCCCTGATATGATAATATGGTTAATTTAGAGGATATATGAAGGATCAGAGGCAAGAATAAAAATGAAAGGATTCCTCCCTGATAAGTTGTTTGTATACAGGAACCAGGCAGGGATGCCCTCTTTCCCCTATGTGCTTTGTTTTATAATTTAGAGCCACTGGTAAAGAAAATGAGGACTCAGAAATTCAAGGATGTAATCTGTATGATAATTTATTTACAGGTGATATTATTTTGTACCTGATAAATCCAGAAAAAGGACATCTACGTTTTCTGGAATATTTTTGAGACAGTTTCAAGTCTTTTCAGGATATAAAATTAACAAGGATAAAATAGGTTATAGCCATTAATTATGTACTCACCACATTTACGAAGACACACTAAGATAAAGTATTTAGGTGTATGGATTAAAAAGGTTTCTGTTTTGCCAGCTAAGATATGTGGGAAGAGACTAAACAAAAGATAATTAAAAACTGAGAAACACAAAGCTCTTATTTATGGATATAGATAATAAGATACAAGCAGTGAAAATGTTTTTAGTCCTTTTAGTTTTATACTCAGGGAAGACATATTTTTATTAACCAGAAGAGAAGCTGTGGTCAACAATTAATAAAGAGTTGAAATAATTTATCTGCAAGGGGAAGAGGGCAAAAGTTAAATGGGATAAGCTGATCATTCCACTAGAACAAGGTGGTTTAGGATTACCTGATTTGAACAGATACTAGAGTTACAAAATTACGGCTCACGTGTATATCACAAGCAAAGGTTATAATTCAAAGTGGAAAAGGATAATGATGAAGCAGTAGAGAAGTTCAAGAAATAAGGAAAGAGTGGGACTTTGGATGCATTTCCTTAAGGAGGATACTAACAATCATATCAAATATTATATTAATAAAGTAGCAGAAAGTATTTTAAGAACTAAGCCAACACAAGAATGGAGAAAGGAGATTTTGCCAAAAGGGATGACTGCAAATAGGGATATAGTAAATAGGCAAGAGGGGGCTGGAATTTACTGGAGAAAACTGCCAAAGGAACCCAGGTATTGCCAGCAAACAACTAGAGAGGGAAAGGTAACAGAATGAGAAGAGGCCAAGAAGACATTTGGACTGTAGGCTACAGGTTGCCATCCCTACCAGGGATTGATAGAGCACAAGCAAAAGGAAAGGGATAGGGGGAATCATAAGTGAAAGACTTGCTCTGGTGGAGTTTTTAGTTGAATCTATAACAGAAGCTGCTGTTAGAAAAGTGATCATTAGTACAGCATAGAACAATATTGCACAATAACTATAAGAATCAAGTGTAAGACGTTTGAAAAGACTGGGAAGACAGACTGGAAAAGCAATTTAAAAAGGAATAATGGCAGTGTGTGCGTCCAGAAGATTTTGGATTTTTGCTTGGATTTTGCTTGGAAAGGTAGAGGAGACTATACAGAGAGGTTATGAATTTAATAATTATATGAAGTCAGCATAAGAGTATTTGCATGTTACTGTAAAACTCAAATTAATGTACAATAGAATTCAGGGCATTTCAGGCCTTTTAATGAACAGGTGCTAAATATTTTGTTGTAAGTAGAAAGTAGTGTCTATCTGTTGGGACTACGAGATCTGATGAGTCCCAATACTGTAAAAAAATAAACCACAATTTAAACAGAATAACAGCAAACTGATGAACTGGCTGTTATAGTTTTCAAGCAATTTGTGGATACCTCCCATACCTCTGCTACTTACATATACTAACTCTGTGATCACTATACCGTAGTAGGATAAAATGATCACACACTTGATATATATCTCCCTTTCTCATGTTTATGCATGCATGCCTGTCTAAAGATTGCAATTATGGTCCACAGACATCGAACAGGCACATATTTTTCAATTTAAAAGCACCCCTCAGGAAACCCAATGGTTATGTATTGTATGTGGGAGAGTATCAGGTCACAATCACTATTATCTAAAGTGGGTAGTGGGGGATCTAGACAGTTGTCTGCTAGAATTATACCTGGCCACCAGTGGTAAGGTTTGCTTTAACTTCACATAAAATATATACTTGCAGGCAGGTGCTGCCACATATCAGCAATGTTAGTGGTGTGTGAAGAAAAAAAACTGTAGGTTTGGAACCATAGACATCAAAGTACATATAAAGCTAAATAAGAAAACATCAATTTTGAGGTTACATGGAACAAAAGGTAAGGTACTGTGTCTGAAAATGTATTAGATGCTAAAAAATTACAAGACTGCTGAATCACTGCTCTCCTTAGAATTCATTTATAAAACATAAGGAAAGCCACATGGGATTATAATGGATAAATGTTGATTTATTAAAACAAGGATCAACAAATATGTTTTGACAAATCATGTGATCACTGAAAACAGCACTCAGTAGAAATGTATTATATCTTGACATGCTGCAGGGATGAAGTTACATTTAGTTGCAGAATGTAGTCGATTTCTCTCTCCTAACATGTGAGATGTTCCCAACATTCAAGAATATTCAGTCAAAGTTCAGAGAAGCAGGTTCACTGAATCAACTTCCACTTGACTGAACTTCTGTCATCTGTCCTGGACCCAAAAGAAACCAATCATGAAAGCACAAGGAATGCATAAACTCACAACAAATTACTCAAGTTTCTTCTAAAATAAAGGATTTTTATGAATTGACAGCAAATATGAAGAGAGATACTTTTGTTGAAAAAGAAGTTTCAAAGACTAAAGAGGGTGATATCTGAGGATCATATATCAGAATAGCAGGGATGTTTTAGTTAGACTATGGAGTGACTGAATATGTTTAGTATACTGCCCAAGATGACAAACACATTTACATTGTTAAGAATCAAGTGTCTCAGTGTAATGGTAACCTCCGGCAACTAAGCCATTAAGGACAGTAATTGATGAGGAACAAGTTTACAAGTCTGCAAAGGGGTCTGAGGAGACTGGCAAATTGGATGGAGAAGTGGTACCTAAAGCTTAAAGCAGAAGAGTGTAAAGTATTTCTCCTAGAGTCTGATAATCCCAACATGGACTACCAGGTGGGTAGACTCACTGTAAAATGCACAGATGAGGCTCAGTGTGGTAGTAGCAGCAGATAAGGATCACCGGATGAAACTCTGAAATCTGCAGCCTAGTCAGTAAGACATTGGGCTATATCTATTTGGGAACACACTCTAGGAAAAGAGAGATTATAGACATTATTACTTCACTACTGCAAATTTCATTACAGCACAATTGACTGTGGCTAATCCATTGTTTCTCGATCCATCAAATCAATAATAAAATATAACAACCAGTGATTTTGCAGGAGCAAGTTCCCTGCTGCCCTCACTATAGGGGCTTTGTCCCTAAACACCTTGTATTTCCAGTATCTCTGACATCAAGCAGCAGTGGGCTCAAGCAGAAACTTCTTTACCCCAACTGTTACCAGATTTAAATACAACATCTGAAGGCTGGACAGATCCATGAATTTTCTGTGTAGCATTTTTGTCCAGTGAAATCAAACCAAAGAAACACTTGTCTCATGGTTTACTATCAAAAACCCAAAACACACAACAAAAAGCGTCTGTAACATCACATGGAAACCACAAGGAGACGCTGGACTCTGCCCTTCTGAGCTGGGAATTTCTGGTTAAAGGCTTATAGTGCCTGCATATTTGAACTGCTTCTTACTGAAATTGGTACACCTTGTTTGCTGTAGCATAGACTAGATCCAGGCCTGCTGAATCTAGCTTTGTTTGTATAACTTGAGCACTAATCCAGGCATTCTTTAAAGTATTCAATTGTATTTACTACTGCTTGGTAGTAACTTGATTAAAGTGTAGCTATCATTCTAAATCTTTTGGATTAAGCACTTGGGCTTCAGACCAGTTTTACATTAGGAAGGTTTGTGGCCTGCATTGTGGTGGCAGGACAGGTAGCTTACATCCTTCTAAGTTGGGAACTGCTGATTGAGGGCTCAGTATCTGTTATTCTAAAAGTGTATTAGTTCTGGTTTAAGCACTTGGGCTTCAGGCCAGTTATTTTACATTAAGGTTCATGGTCTGCACTCTTGTGGGAGGAGAGGCTGGACTCTGCCCTTCTGAGCTGGGAATTTATGGTTAAAGGCTTATAGTTCCTGCATATTTGAACTGTTTCTTACTGAAATTGGTACACCTTGTTTGCTGTAGCATAGATTAGATCCAGGCCTGCTGAATCTAGCTTTGTTTGTATGCTTGTTGTTTGTTTGCTTATTTCCCTGAAATGCTAATTCCACCTAAAACGCGACTTTTCAGCGCTTCTGTGGATCCCTAGTGAGATCTGCATTGCTTACTGTACTTATTTCCTTGTTTCACTTGAAAGAAAGTTACTGTTTGTTGTTTTTGCATTTAAGCTACCTGTAACACATTGCATTTAAGTTACCTGGCACTTGCTCACTAAAGCAATTATATAAGTCAGCACTAAAAAATTAAAAGCACTACACCCTCACAAACTCCCCTTGGGTACCTTATTCCCCATTGGCCCTTTTTTCAATTATAAAGGAATTCCCAATACTATTCTAGCATGTCCAAAGGTCAGTTGTCAATCTCCTCACCGGTCCAGCTGGTGAATCTGGGAATCTTGAGGCAATGTTACAACTGCCTCATGTACACAGACAACCCTCTCCTCCTCCCAACAAATTCCAACACATGTGAGAGATGCAACCATATAGCCAAACTGGAGGCTAAGCTCTCTCAACTCAGTACTTGCGTAACCAGTCAGGAGGAGAAGGAAACCACACTCACTACAATTCCAGTCTCACATAGACCTACCACGACAGCAAACCAAACACATAAACACACAAAAACATACTCGGAGGCTCTAAATAAAAATCTGCCTAAGCAGCAGAGACCTCCAAAGCAGACACCCAAGAAACCGCTACCCCAAAACAAAACACGTGCAACACATAGCTCACAAAGCCAGTGTGCCGAACAGTCACAGCCCTTAAGGCTAAACAACACACCTGATACACTTGTAATAGGTGACTCTATGATACACTTGTAATAGGTGACTCTATTGTCAGGCACACTGATGTCCCGCTCACCAGGCTGAACAAGGAGAAGGTCACGGTGAGCTGCCTGTCAGGCGCTATGATCCGCCACATAACACAAGTACTCAGGTCACTCCAAGGCAAGTACAAATATGACTCGGTCATTGTCCATGCTGGTGTGAATGACCTGAGACGTACCTCCCTGGACTACATGGAAAGAGACATAGAGGAGCTCTCTGAGCATGTAGCCCAGGCCGGTATGACCCTGACCTTGAGTAGCATCTTACCCTCACCAAGAATGATGCCACAATGTGAAGACAAGATGATCAATTTCAACAATTGGCTTAAGTATTGGTGTCATTCAAAGGGGATCCAATGCCTGTCAGCCTGGGATGACATGCTCGACAAGCCACTATGCTTCGCTAGGGATGGCTTGCACCTGTCACCCCTGGGCTTTTGGATATTGGCAAAGGCTCTTGATACACCCATAGTGCCTTTTTTAGGCAAGGCTCAAAAGACAAACCCACCTCCATAGGTATCACAAGGGATAAGAAACTAAGAATAATGCTACTCAACGCCAGAAGGCTAAAGCTCAAGATGCACGCACTCAAAACTCTCCTTAGCATGGAGAACATCGATATCTGTGCAGTAACAGAAACCTGGTTCAAGGATCCCGAGAGCACTCCAGCACTACCAGGTTATACCTCATACCATGCTTTTCGGCCCTAAAACTTGGACCGAACCAAAAAAGGAGGGGGAGTATCAATATTCATCAAAGATACCCACACATCCAGGTTGGTGGCACAGCACGAAGCATCAGAGACTATCCATGTGCAACTATCAGTGGGTAAAACTGCCTTCCAGTTTATAGCCTGCTACAGACCACCCTCCCAAACCCAGGAACCCCACTCGGCCTTCCTGAGAACACTGGAAAATATGAAGGTCTCTCCAATCACCATTATATTGGGTGACTTGAACTACCCAAACATAGACTGGGAGCATTACTCTAGCTCCAACACCCTAGCCCAAAGGTTCCTAGAATTTATAAACTCAAATGCTATGGAACAACTTGTTACCACTCCCACAAGAGGGGAAAATATACTGGGCCTGATCATCACCAACATGGGGACTCTATGCTCCAGACCAGAAGTGTATCCCTCACTGGTAAGATCAGACCATAAACTAATCTCACTAGATATTCACATCCCGACCCCACCCCCTGCCCAGAAAACCACAGTGAAAAACTTCTCTAAAGCAAATTTCACACTCCTCAAAACCGAGGTGGAATCCTTCAAAGCCCCCGGGCCTGTGGAAAATATGGACCAGACCACAGAATCCTTTATAAAAGCATTCTATGAACACCTTCAGGAATGCATGGATCATGCAATCCCAAATAAAACCAAGACCCAATCCTCCAAAGGCAGACGTCCTGTCTGGTGGACCCCAGCCACAAACAAACTATACAATAGAAGGAGGAAGCTACTACATGATAGAGCAAAATCCCAAAAAGGGAAGGCATCTCTGATCAGTATTAGCAATAAACTACGGGCATTCATAAAATCGCCTAAGGCCAGCTTCGAGAGAAAAACTGCACAGGACACTAAGGATAATCACAAGGCTTTCTTTAATTATGTTAGGAACCTGGGTGGGAATTCCCAGATATGCTCAGAATTAGTCCAAAATGACAAAAAATACACCGAACCCACAGACATTGCCAACATCCTAGCTGACAGGTTCAGCGCAAACTCCCCCCCCCTCACCAAAAGGGCAAATATCTATCCCAGCAGAGTGCTGCCCCCCTGACATCTCAGATGCTCAGGTAAGAGCCGCACTCTCCAAAGCAAAAAACACAGCATCAATGGGACCAGACGGTGTCCCGGGCTGTGTCCTACATGAACTCCAAGAAGAGCTAAACCCAAACATAAAACTACTGTTCAATCTCAGCCTTACTACAGGATATGTACCCAAAGAGTGGCGTACAGCAACAGTGGTCCCTCTCCACAAAGGTGATGCCTCAATAGATCCTGGAAACTATCGCCCCATAAGCCTGACTGGCTTGGTCTGCAAAGCTATGGAAAGGATCATCATGGACCTCATAAATAAAGATATTGGGGACCTACAGACACTGGATCCTACCCAGTTCGGCTTTGTTAAGGGCAGATCCTGCCTCTTAAACCTGGTCGATTTCTTTGAAACAGTCACCAAGGCCATTGACGAGGGGAAGGTGGTCCACACAGCCTACCTGGACCTCGCAAAAGCCTTCGATACAATACCCCACTCGGGCATTATAGATAAGCTCACCAGCTTAAATATAAACCCCTATGTCACTAGATGGGTTGCAAACTGGCTCAAGGACAGAACCCACATGGTTAGAATTGCTTGACCCATGTCAGACTCCAAACCAGTTACAAGTGGCATCCCACAAGACTCAGTCCTGGGACCTCTCTTGTTCAGTATATATTTCTCGGAGGTACAGGCCAACACGGAAGGACTGTGGCTGACCAAGTTCGCAGATGACTGCAAACTGGGCGCCATAATCGACTCTCCAGCCGACACAAGCATCCTCCGAAAGGGCCTCATAGAAACAGACAACTGGTGCCAGAGCCATGGCCTTAAGCTAAACGCCAAAAAGTGTATAGTCATCCCCTTTGGCATAAACAAAATGCCCACAAATTACCACATAGGTGGTAATCCATTAAGTACAGAAGAAGTAATTAGGGACCTGGGGACCCAAGATGATAGCAATCTCTCATTTGACAACCACGTGGCCAAAGTGGTTAGAAAAACATTTTATATAGCCCACCTAATCATGAAGGGATTCACATCTAGATCAGGGGAGGTCATCGTGCCTCTTTACTCATCCCTCATCAGGCCCATAATTGAGTACAATGCCCCTTTTGGGATGTACCTTACCAGACACCTGCAGCAACTGGAAAGACCCCAAAAGTACCTCACCAAGAGGATCAAAGGGCTCAAACAGATGCCATATGCTGCCCGGTTAAAGAAACTCCAACTCCACTCAGTGGCATACTGCCTACTCAGAGGCGATCTGTGCCTGACGTATAAAGCCATGTCCAACTCGGAATTAATGGACATGCTGCACCTCAGAAAATCTAAATCCCATCGAGCTATGCGCTCGAGAGACTTGAACCTCAGCACCGAAATAAACAGGACATGCTGGAGGGACAGATTCATAACCCAGAGGCTCCCTTCACTCTGGAATAAAATCCCAGTCCAGGTTAGGCAGAGTCCCTCATTAACTCTCTTCAAGAGGAATCTTGATGAGCGGATGGGAGATCGTAGGTTTACCCCGGGTATCACTTCTGTGTCACTGTTAGACAGAGGCACAGTATACTAACCTCGAAAAAGGGCATAGCAAAATTAATTTAAAATGGGTGGCGAAAGCCAAACACACTCTGTCTAGGCTTATAAATGCCCTAGGGCAGATATCCTAGTATGAACCTATGAACCTATAAACAATTTCCTGAATACTAATTAGGCTTACATGTTAAATCTGTTGAATGAATTCAGCAGATTCTACATTTTTGTCGAATATCGAATGTAACTTCAGTGTAGCTGCAAACGGAAGTTAAACTCCTACACTGGCATTCACGTTTTAGCAGTGGGGCAAGCCCCTCTGCACCTCCCACACCCCCTGCAAACTACATATTCCAACTCCAAGATCGCACTATAGTGAGGAAAGGAATACATTTGCCAATCCGTACTGTACTGTGATCTCTACACATAACATCGAGTACATATCAGAGAATGCACAGTTCATTTGCTAATATGTACTCTCATGCTCCCACATTCGGCAACACAGACATTGGCCAACTGCCGTTCCGTCATGTTCGTGTTTGCCAAACCCACCATCTACATTTTAATAGTAAACCATGTCTCACGGCTTATATTGCTCCTCTAAAAATTCCCTGGTCAGATCCCAGCTAAACTGGCCTGTTTAGAATTCTGGTACTCACACAAACTTAAAAAAAATAGATTTGTTGAAAAGATGTATACAAAAGACTACCAGGGTAGCAAACGGATATAAAGAGAGGTTACAGGACCCAAGTTCATTTACACTTTAGGATAGACAAGAAAGGGAAAACATCATATAGGTGCATAATATCAATTATGGGAAATGTGACAGCATACAGCTCAAAAAACAAAAACGAAAAAAGAAATTAAAGAAGCAGGACATGCCTAGCAGAAGAAAGGACAAAAGTCCAATCTATACTTTAAAATTACTGTTTTGATGGAAAGAGTACTGGACAAATGGAACAGGTTACCCAAATGTTGCCAGACTGGAAGACCACAGAAACTTTTGAGTAAGCTTGAGGTGGGTGGTGTGTTAACAGAAGGGCATAGAACAGGCAAATGAAAAGACTAGCTGCAAAAATAATGTAGACCGAGTAGACAACTTGTCTTTTTCTGTCACATAACTAGGATATCGTTAAACAGAAAATGAATATTTAACCATCAATCATTCTTCTTCTATAAGCCTTCCAAACAAGAGACAAAAGCAATTACTGTAAAATGTTGCTGAAGTTATGCACAGATTATGCACTGCATAAAATAAAGACAATGGGAAAACAGCAGATAAAAAGAAACTCTACTACTGTTTCCCAGGACTTGCTTGGTAACACACAGTGACTTACTGGAAGATACATGTCCTAAATGTGAACATGAAACTTTGGTCACCTTACCTGGAACACTGTAAGCAGAGCCTGCGGAAATGTATCAAAAGTGCTACGTTTAGTTTGTGTCTCATCAAAGTTGAATTTTCCTCCAAAAAGTTGCATCCCCAGCAGTGAAAAGATTATGATGAAGAGAAACAGAAGAAGCAGTAATGAAGCAATTGACTTCATGGAGTTTAGAAGGGAGGCCACCAAATTGCTGAGTGATGCCCAATGTCTGAAAGACAGTAAAATGCGACTTAACAAGAAAGGACTGCAAATTATTGACACATTACTATTACATGAAAGGGGTAGGGAAGGGGGGACAGCTAGAATACAGATGCAAAATGAGCTATTTTCCAACAGGGTGCAACAAGGTATGAGAAACAAGAAAGACTATTCAGATTTACCCATTACCTAAGAGACATACAAAATGAAACTGAGTATTATGCTGCAAAAAAATACTCGGAAAGGAAGAGGAGACAATACCGAATAGGAAGGGTTGCTTGTAGCTATGTTTTCCTTTGTCTAGTTTCTAATGCCCATGAAAGCAAATAAAATAACATTTATATCTGTAGTAACTTTTCTGCAGACATCTCTGAGTATGTATTTACATCAATATTTCAATTTCAGACTACCACTGCAAAGCCTTACCTTGTCACTTTGAAGATCCTCAGCAATCTGACACATCGAAGCACAGAGATTCCCAGTGGTGGCATGATCTCAAATTCCACAAGGATGGTCTCCATAATGCCACCACAAACAACAAAACAGTCAAAACGGTTAAAGAAGGAGACAAAGTAAGCCTGCAAGCCTAGACTATACATCTTCAGTAACATCTCTACTGTGAAAAGGGAAAGGAGAACCTTGTTTGCAATACCTGAGAAAGACAGAAAAAGTCATTATAACAAAGAAAACTATGATTTTTTTAACATTTTTCATAAAATAATGCTTCACCCAGAAACATTTAATTATAAAGAAAGGAATTGCTCTAATTCAGTGATGAGTATAATCTTTACCATGCAGTTCTTCGTTCCACTAGATATAATGTTTATAAAATAATATCAATAACCTTATAATCAACAACAACAGTACATTTCTGAAACAACTCTGAAAATCTTGGTATAAAACACTAGAATTCATGACTAAATTCAGATAAGTATGCATGTCTAAAGTAAACTATACTTAAACTTAGAGGAGACATACTTCTCTATTAAAGCAATGCTTGAATCAAAAAAAAGAAAGGAGTGGAAGTGATCACATTTTCAGCATATGTCCTTAAGTATAAGCACAGCATCAAATGGTGAATAAAAGTAACTAACTGCGGAAACTCTCAGTGTGAGGCTGCATATCTCTCCTGTTTGCTCTGTATTTTTTGAACAAGAAACATTATTACATTGCGACTTATGACATAGGCAATCATGCATTTATATAAATGAAAACAAACCATATTGACATATTTTCAGTAGCAAACATTCTAACTTATGTTGAAATAGTCAGGATCATAGGCTTTTCCCTTACAAACGAAAAGTCAATGTAGTACTCAGTCATTCTAATAAAATGTACTGGCTATGCTGTTTTCATATAGTGTATGAATGGACTTAAGGCAGCCAGCAAGGTCTAGCCTCAATGAGATACCAATTCCATGCACTGTAGTCTGCAGTATTTATGCAAATAAATAAGAAAGTACTTTGTTTAATGCATTTTTAATAAACTTGACACTTAGTAAGGCTTAAACAACTACTGACATCTTTGAGAATATCTTTTGTAACATTTTGGGAGAATTTTTTCCTGATCTTTGCTTGCAGTCTATTTTTATTTATTTATTTATTTATATATATTTTTTTGCTTTTCTGTCTCTTGAGTTGTGACATCATTGTTTTTACCTCCCCCTTGCAAGGCAGAAGGTATTGTTAGATGTTCATATAACATTAAGATCAATAATTGTTTTTTTTTTTTTTTTTTTTTGGGGGGGGATTGCCAATACGCAGCACTGGTGACAGCATTGGTCATAAATTATTTATGCTAATACAGTAGTAAGTTGGGCGGCACGATGCCAGGGCATTTCTATGGGTTAGGCTTGTAAAGGCTCCAGGGCCATTAGCCTAGTACAAACCTATGAACCTATTATCTTATATACATTCACTGTCAGTCAACCATTGCAATAGCTCATTCAATTCCTGCCTTCCCTTGAACCTCATTCCTCATCCAAAACATTATTCTGCATGTATTGTTCCCATAATTCCCATTTTTTCTATGTAACTTGCTCCTACCCTTCTTCTACAGATCCCACTTCCAGTTCTTTTATCTCTGTTACTATATTCACTATTTCTAGTATGGTTGGTTTAGACGTTGATTTCCATTTTCTAATAATTGCTTTTTTGCAGTCACCATAATTAAACTCAACAACGCCTTACTAGGTCTAGATAATTCAGATTCTGTATCACAGCTCAAAAAAATAATTTCCTTAGTTACATCAATTTGCTCACTCACTATTTCTGACAGAGTAGTCTGCAGGGATTTTTTAAAGTCTGCTAACTCATTGCATTCCCTAAAAATATGTTCCCAATCACCTCCTTCTTCCTAATCACACTTAGAACATTTCCAATCTATCTGAGGTAAAATTATTTGGAGTCTGCCTAGGCTATAAAACTACCTATGGAAACACTTCTAACCAATGATCCTAAATCTTCTAGATTTTGTTGCTTATTTTGGAGCTATACATACATCCTTCCATTGTTTCTTTGTGAATTGCTTATCCAGTCGTGCTTCCCAATCATTTATAACATTCCTCTGACTGATTCCAATAGTTATGATGCAAAATTTTACATGCACTAACAAATTACTCCTTTTTAACAGCAGCTTCTGTTTTAGATTCTACTAAAATCACTACCAGTGCTAATCTTTCATTTAAGATCCCCCTATTCCTTTCTTTTTTCCTGTACTCTAATATCAATCCTTGATAAGAAAGGGAATCTCTAGCTTGCAGTCCAAATGAATTACTGGATTCTTCTCATTTTATTACCCTTCCCTCTCTAATTATTTGCTCCCAATACCTTGGTTCTTTTCCTAGTTTTCTCCAGTAAATTCCAGCCGCTACTTGCCTATTCTCTGGATCCCTAACTGCAGTTACTGTATCGTAAGAATCTCCTTTCTCCATTCCTGTGTTGGCTTAGTTCTTAGATTACTTTCTGCTACTTTGTAAACATAATATTCTGCAGGATTATTGTTATTTTCCTTAAGGATCTGCAGTCAAAATCCCAGTCTCTTCTTATTTCTTGAGCTTTCCCCATGTCATCATCATCTCTGTCCACAATGAATTATACCTTTCTGCTTCTGCTATGTATAGGAGTCTTAACTGTGTAGTTCTGAAATAGTGCATTCAAATTAAGTAATCCCAAAACTATCATGTTCTATTGAACAGATCAACTTATTCCACTTGACTCTTGCCCTCTTCCCCTCCCAGATAAAATCCTTCAACTCTTTATTAAGTGTGTCTGATTTCTCAGTTTTTCTAATATCTTTTTAGTCTCTTCCTGCATATCCTTAGCTGCCATAACACAGTCCTTTTTAATCCATACTCCCAAGTACTTCATTTTGTTACGTCCCCATAAATATCGCTATTGCTGAATCAATCTGTATGTGGATACATAGTTGACAGCTATTGCCTTTGTTTTATTTTCATTAATTTTGTATCCTGAAAGTATCCTGAAAAGACTTCAAACTGTATCAGAATGTTCCACAACTCTGAAATGTCCTTTTCTGGTTTTATCAGGTAAAAAATACTATCATCTGCAAATAAAGCCAACTCTCCTTGATTACCATACCGATTATATCCTTAAAATTCTCAGTACCTTATTTTCTTTGCTAATGGTTCTAAATATAGCACAAATAAAAGAGAAAGAGGACACCCCTGCCTGGTTCCTCTGCTCAAAAAGAACTTATGAGAGAGGAACACCCCCACTTTTTTGCCTCTGATCCCTCATATTTCCTTCTAATCAACTTTATTATTCTGTCAGGGAATTCAACTGTTCCCATTGCCAAACTCATAAAATCCCAACCTACTCTGACAAATGCTTTCTCTACATCAAGACCCAACAACAACAATGATATTTTCTTACATTCTGCTTCCATCTGGATCATCATTGCTCTATTAATGTTGTCAAATGTTTGCTTCCCCTCCACAAAACCTGACTGATCCATATCTGTTAATTTTGGCATCACCTTTGCCATTCCTTTAGCCATTATAGACAAACACTTTATAACCATGTTTAGACTCAACATCATCATCATCATCATCTTCTTTTGGCTGTTTCCGTTAGGGGTTGCCACAGCGGATCATCTTTTTCCATTTCTTCCTGTCCTCTGCATCTTGCTCTGTCACACCAATCATCTGCATGTCCTCTCTCACCACATCCATAAACCTTATCTTAGGCCTTCCTCTTTTCTTGTTACCTGGTAGCTTCATCCTTAGCATCTTTTTCCCAATATACTCAGCATCCTGCCTAAGCACATGTCCAAACCAACATAATCTTGCCTCTCTGGCTTTGTCTCCAAACCTTCCAACCTGGGCTGACCCTCTAACATACTTATTCCTAATCCTGTCCACCCTCGTCACACCCAGTGCAAATCTTAACATCTTTAACTCTGCCACATCCAGCTCTAACTCCTGCCTTTTTGTCAATGCCACTGTCTCCAACCCATATAACATAGTTGGTCTCACTACCCTCTTGTAGACCTTCCCTTTCACTCTTACTGGTACTCATCTGCTACAAATCACTCCTGACACTCTTCTCCACCCAATCCATCCTGCCTGTACTCTCTTCTTCACCTCTCTTCCACGCTCACTATTACTCTGAACTATTGATCCCAAATATTTAAACTCATCCACCTTCGCCACCTCTACTCCTTGCATCCTCACCATTCCTCTAGCCTCCCTCTCATTCACACACATATATTCTGTCTTAGTCCTGCTGTTCTTCATTCCTCTTCTCTCTAGAGCATATCTCCACCCCTCCAGGTCTCCTCAACCTGTTCCCTACTCTCACTACAGATCACAATGTCATCTGCAAACATCATAGTCCCGGGGACTCCTGTCTGATCTCATCTGTCAACCTGTCCATCACCACTGCAAATAAGAAAGGGCTCAGAGCTGATCCTTGATGTAATCCCACCTCCACTTTAAATGCATACGTCGTTCCCACCGCAGACCTCACTGCTGTCACATTACCCTTGTACATATCCTGTACCACTCTTACATACTTCTCTGACACTCCCGACTTCCTCATACAATACCACAACTCCTCTCTACGCACCCTGTCATATGCTTTCTCTAAGTCTACAAAAACACAATGCAACTCCTTCTGACCTTCTCTATACTTCTCCATCAACACTCTCAGAGCAAACATCGCATCTGTATTGCTCTTTCCCGGCATGAAACCATACTGCTGATCACTAATCATCATGTCCCTTCTTAACCTAGCTTCCACTACTCTTTCCTATAACTTCATGCTGTGACTGATCAATTTAATCCCCTGTAGTTACTACAGCTTTGCACATCACCCTTATTCTTAAAAATCGGTACCAAAACACTTTTTCTCCATTCCTCAGGCAACCACTCACTTTCCAAGATTTCATTAAACAATCTGGTTAGAAACTCCACTGCCATTTCACCTAAACACCTCCATGCTTCCACAGGTATGTCATCTGGGCCAACAGCCTTTCCATTCTTCATCCTATTCATAGCTATCCTTACTTCCTCCTTGCTAATCCATTGCACTTCATGATTCACTATCCCCACATCATGGGCATATAATGAACCTGGATCTGATGGGTCTTTAGGTATTACAGCCATCACTACTTTCTTCCAGGATGGTGGTGTTTCTCCATGTTTTAAAATACTGTTACACAAAACCTTCCAGATCTTTATCACTTTCTTCCCTTCCAGCCTCCAAACTTCCACAAGAATAAAACCCATTCATTATGGTAAGAATTTATTATTCCCACCTGTTAAGTATAACAGCTTTTATTAAATGTCTGCTTTCAGCTTTTGTGTTAAATGTTACATATTTTAATGTTTAGCGGTTTGATTCTTTATATAGTTGTTTCTTCCCATGTCCATTTGATCCTATGTCACATCTTATAAGACTTTTTCATTAATGAAAACTCTCAAACAAAAACACACACACACACCCTCAGAACACCCCCTTAACCTATTAGCTTAATACAAACACAAAAAAGCTATGTGCATCTTCAAATAACAAAGTTTAACCCTCCTAACAGCAACAATTGTCCCAGATTGACAGTTACACTCCCAGCCCTGAACTGACCTATAATGAAGGTTATCCATACTGAGATGCATGGTACAAGCCTGTGTTTCTACTTACAATAAGTGCTGCCTGTTTTTTCTTATCTTTATTCCTCTCCCAGATGTAAAACAAAAATAAATGCTTTCAGAAAACACTATATTTTAGCTACTGAAAATAAAGATTATTCTGTTTTATTGCCCTTATCAGCTTGTCTCCACAGAAACATGAGAACCAAATAAGACAGCTACCTTCATCTACAAGCTTTTCATGTTACATGTAAAGATTTACTTGACAGAGGAAAACTTTTCATTACATTTACTGTTCTTTTATTTATTTGCTCCCTCTTAAAACTTATTAGATCAAGCAATGGGCTAACGTTATTCCAGTCATTTCCCCATGCAGAAGTAAGAAAAAACATATTTATCATTCTTCTTTGCCCAGGCTTTCTTCTGTTTTTCTACTGCAATGGATACATTTCTTAAAGCTGCACAAGAAGAAAGAAAAAAGGGGAAACTTTACATCAGTATCCCAATTACTCACAAAAAGAATCAAAAAGCTTTACTTTTTAACATATAGTATATGTCATGTTTTATAAAAATATTGTTAAGAACAAAGACTGTTTTACTTAAAGTTACCTCACTTTTCCTTAATGTTCTTCCAAACATTAATAGCATGAAGAAGGACATATGCAGTCTCCTAAAAAGTCAAGAAAGTCCAACAGTTCCAGGTTTTCTTACTCCACCATGTTTCACAAATGTGATTTGATGCTTTGTAATCCCACATTTATTTATTAATTTCTTTTGGTTTTCTTCCTGCAGATCTCCATCTCCCAAATTCAGTCTCTTGCTCATTTCTGACGTACTCATTGTGTTTCTAGTCAACTCCTGTGCTTTTTTTCTGCCTCTCACGCATTTTTCATTAGAACACTGAAAAAATTCTCACTGGCATAGTCTCTCTATGACCTTTATTGTTTGATAGCTCACTTTATGTTGAAAAAACATTTGTATTTCCTCCTTAGCATGATCTGCATCAAAAATTGCGTTTGCCCCTCAAGGAAAAATATTTTGAAGATAGATGGATACAGCAGCTTGAATATCACAGTTATTTCTTGACATTTCTTGATTGCTGGAATACTTTTACTCCTCTTCTGCTGGTTTAGAGTGAGTAATCATTTTCCACAGCAATCTACTATATCCAACTGTTTGAACATTGTTCTTCTACTACTGTTTTGTCAAAACAAACTATTTATGCTACTAGGATTGCATCCTTACTAATAGAAGTCTTGGCAGCTTTCAAATAGCAAGATTGGGAGCATACAAATAATGTGCCCTTTAAATTAACATTCCTGCTGTGGAATACAAGTCCAGTTGCTTATTTGTGATTTCATAAAATTAATACAGTTTGTTCCTTCTGGTTTTTCTGGTACAGCAGAGTATATTAGGCTTTCCCTACATGCTCTGTCCTCTATTCCATCAGTTTTGAAACATCACTTTTTAAGCAGTCTCATATTCAGCCAGCCTTTTCTTCATTTCCACCTCTGATATTTTGCACTTTTATCAGCTCATCTAAGCACATCCGCGGTGGTGCAGTGGTGGCGTTGTTGTCTCACAGCAAGAGGTTCTCCCATTCGATTCTCGGCTTGGGTTGGGAATGCCTTCTGTGTGGAGTCTGCATGTCCTCCCCGCGGTCGAGTGGGCGTTCGAAAGACATGCGTTGAATGGGCGTGCCTTAGTTGAAGGTTGGGCATCGGGCTGGCAACTCGACACCATAAAAACCAAGTGCCAATCATTAGTGGACCGGAGTTCCGCTGTGGCGACCCCTAACCAGGAAAAGCCGAAAGACAAACAACAACAACAACATCATCAGCTCATCTGAGCATCCGTTTAATGATTCTTCCATTTTTTCAGCCTTTTGTTATTTGAGTTGATAGACTCCTTCAGTGTTTCATTTATTTTAATCAGCTCTGAAGAAATTTAACATTTTTTTCCTCTAGATTTCTAGAAGTCATGTCTTACACCAAAGCTGGAGCTTGCACTGCTTTTTGTTGAATAGCTGTATAATCCTTCCCAGACAGTGATTTCTCCTCACCCTTTGTGATTGATTTTCTTTTGGGTTCTCTAAATTCCTTCTTTGCTGACATCCAGGCAATGTACTCACTAGCCAGTATCTGAAATTTACCCAAAAAGACAAATTCTGGCTCTCTTTTTCTGAGTTTCTGTTCTCACACTGGGAAAGCTGAAATTAGGCTGTGTACAGCTAGCGTGAAAGTCCATGTAGTTTGCTCTGTATTGACAGGTTATTTTAAAGTCATGCTTTTGGTGCCTAAAAAAGGAAATTTATAAACCAAACGAAGAAAATACAATCTATTAAAGCAACAGGCACCGGAAGCAAGGGGTTCACACCACAAAAAAACGGTTTACTGCACAAAGCTAAGAACAAATTGTACAGATAAGCGTGCTTGTCATAAGTACTTAGGGACTTCATCAGATAAATACAAAAAATGAAGCTGCTATTTAAAAACTTGCAACAAATCATGTGACAGTCTGCCAAAAATTTTAAAGAAACATTAACTATTTTATACAAAATTATTTAAAACCCAACATCCAGACCTTAAAACATCATCTACATAAATGTTAAATAAATAAAAACAGCTAAAAACATCTAAAACACATAATCTAAAATATACTTTAAGTCTTAACAAACAGAAGATAGAAATTGTAGCATTAATGCCTGGTGTACAACCTGCATTTAATCTTAGTTGCCAGGGAACTTCTTTTTTCTCCAGTATTAAACCCCAGGGACCCCCCTGCCACTTTCAATGTGCTGCTTAACTATAACAAATTTAAAAACATTGTCGGGGTAAATATTAATATGTTTATCCAGAGCAGTTTTTTCATTATGTTTTTTTATATCATTCAGATGTTCATAAACTCTCTATCCTTTAAAAACTTTTGTTTTTTCCTACATAAAATCACAGACAGCTCTGGCATAATGCAATACAAACTAGCCCTTTGTTAGACAGTTGAATCTACCTGGGATATAAACCTTTCTCCCATTAATAATAAAGCTTTCAACAACAGCAATGTATTTGCAAATTTTACAATTATGACAGTTAAACACGTCCTTTGTATAGAGACAGGCATTCTAACACTTCGTTCTAAAAAAGATTTTAATGAGGTACCTTTCCTAAAAACTATGCTCAGTCATTCTCCCAACTGTTTGTTACCCCTAGCACGTTTATTCAATACAGCATAGTTTTTATTAAGTAAAGCTCTTATAGCACTATTGTCATCGGCAAAAAAAGTAGTCAAACTGATGGCATATGTTAATGTCACAGATGCAACAGTGTCCATGCGGAATCACATACCACATTCTCACCCTAGTTATCCTCAGTTAAGTACTGGGGCAAAATGCAAGGTTCTTCTTTTCTGTATCACTTCTTGTAATATATTATCAACAAAGCCCCCTGGGTAACCTCTTCTCAGGAACATATCCTTAATGTTGTTACATTCGGCCAAAAATTCTTCAAAAAGGGTAACCATTCTTGCCAAAAGAATGTGCAAATTGTCTCTTCACCACTGCTTTCTTTTGGTGAAGAGGGTACGCACTAGAGTAATGAAGCAAGTTGTTTCAGTAAGTGGCTTTTCTATGATGTATACATGCATTTTTCATAATCTTTAACTAACAAAATGTCAAGATAATGGATACAATCTAACCCTATTTTATATGTAAATTGCAAAAACTCTTTTGCGTTATTCAAATGTTGAATAAACTATCGCAGCCTGGTTGTTCTTCCAGAAAAAATAAATGTCATAAAGGTATCTTGCACATACACGCCAATAATCCTTATATTTACTATGAAGTACAAAGCGTTTTTCCCATTGTAGCATAACAACACTTGCATAAAGTGAACCACAGGCCGACTCCGTAGCTATACCTTTTTTCTGCAAAAAATATTGCCGGTCAAAAAAGTGAAATCATTATGCAAAACACTTGACAAAAGCTAAAAATAAAAATTCGCACTGTCCTGGAGTACAAGTGAAATCATTATGCAAAACACTTGACAAAAGCTAAAAATAAAAATTCGCACTGTCCTGGAGTACATCCATTTCACTGTGTAAGAACTCAGCAAACCATTTAATACCAATGCTGTGGGGAATGCATGTATACAGGTATTTTACATTTATAGTTACAAAGACAGCTGTCTCATCAAATTTTAATACATTCAAATTTTTAAGAAAATCCCAGGAGTCCCTACTTAAATGAGAAGTTTTTAAAAGCATATTTAAAGTGAAAAATCAAGAAGTTTTGCCAGCATAGATGCCACAGAGGACCTCTCATCAACAATAGGCCATAGGGGTCAGCAATATCCTTGTGTATTTTTAGCAAACCAAAAATAGCAGGGACCATGGGATTTTCAAGATGTAGAAATTTTTATTCATCTGCAGAAATTTGTTCATGAATAAGTATGTCATGCAACATTGTTTTAATCCTGACAAATGCAAGATTCATTTTCCTTCTTGGGACCTGCTCCTATGTGTTCTCAAACAGTAAGGCATACATTTTTTTCCATTTACTGCATGTCATCCATAAGGACCAGCCCATCCCACCCCCTTGTCCAGTTTCTTAACACGTACATTGTTCACTTTCAAGTGATTTAACAGTTCAAGGTCAGCATCAGAATTATTTGAACCACCTGCATGTTTAAATCCAGAGGATCAATTGCACAAGGATCTCATATTCAAGTCACACATTCTTTCAAATAACAAAATGGCAGGGTGCAAGGGTGGGTTGTATTCACTTGGAAATCTCAACCCAGATTCAGCACCTTCATTGCTGTCAGATAATAACTTAAAGTTCAGTTTCCTAATATAAACTAAGATCCATTAGTGACTTCTTTAACAAGGTCACCAAAGCAATGGATGAGGGCAAAATGGTTCACATCACTTACCTTGACCTGGCCAAGGCATTTGACACAATACCACTCAGGCATTATTGACAAACTCAAGAGATGAGTTACAAACCCTAATGTCACCCAGTGGATAGCCAGCTGGCTCACAGACTGGACTCAGGAAGTTAGAATTGGGGAGTCCACCTCTACAAAGAGGCCAGTCCCAAGCAGAGTCCCTCAGAGATTGGTCATGGGACCGCTCCTTTTTGGTATTTACTTCTCTGAAGTCAAGGCCAATGTCAGTGTCCCCCGGCTGACAAAATTGGCAGATGATTACAAATTAAAAGCTGTCACTGAATCCCCCATTGACAAAAATGTTCTCCAGGAAGGGATGACAAAGAAAAACAACTGGTGTCTAACTAAAACCAAATGCCAAGAAATGTATCCCGTGGGAAGTCAGCCACCCTGGTAACTATCATACTGACAACACACCCCTAACAGCTGATCCAGCAGTCAAGGACTTGGGGACACACAGACAGTAATCTAGCCTTTAACTATTGCGTGTCTACAGTAGTGAGGAAATTATTCTATGTTGTGCAACATATAAAATATGGTATCTAGGTCCAAGAAAGTAATTATTCCACTGTATGTGGTATTCATTATACCTATCATTGAGTATAATACCCCCCGTGGTATGTACCTAACCAGGCATACCAAACAATTGGAATGTCTACAGAGGTTCCTCACTAAAAGAATACAGGGCATAAGTAATATGTCTTATGCATATTGCCTCAAGGCCCTTTTTCTGCATTCTGTCTCCTATTGGCTGTTAAGGGGAGATCTATGCCCAGCATACAAGGCACTGCCAGACCCCACTCTGACAGACCTTCTGTATATCTGCAAATCAAATAGCACCAGAATTACCTGTTCTAAAGACTTAAACCACTCCTGTGATATAAACAGAACCTGCTGGAGAGACAGGTATGTATACCAAGGACTAACTCTTCTCTGGAACCGGCCCCCCCATCCATGTGAAGCACTGTTCCTCCCTAACCCAATTCAAATGTAACTTGTGACAACTGGATGGGGAACGGAAAATGTATCCCTAGTTTGACACCTATGTCTTCAATGGACACAGGCAGCCTGTAAATGGTTCATCTTTCAGGCTCCTGCTTACAAATATTTCATCTCCCCAGTCCATGCTTACACTTACCAAGGGTACCAGAACTTGTCAGAGATTTGGAATGCATGGTAGGCTTAAAAAAGTCCTTGTGGTCATTAGCTTAGTAAACAACTATGAACCTGTGAACCTATTTAAACAAGGGAAGTTTGATTTGTAGCATATTTCTGGAATTTTAGAAGGATATACAAACAGGCTGGTAATTCAAGCAGTTGATGACAGAATTTTTGCATACTCAACAGCTCGCTATGATGCCGATTAAGCAGCTTACAGTTGAAGTGCAAAAGAGAATGGGGAATTTGACCCCGCTAGAGTCAAACAAAAAAAACTACTCCAAAGCTGATTACAACCTCCTGAGGAATGGTATAAATAGCTTCACAGCCCCTTCCCCTCTTTAGGAACTGGCACCAATATCCAAATCTACACCAAAGTACCATATGAGCATTTATATAGATGCATGGAATCAGGAATACCCGACAAGATGAAATCATACTCCGCAAGGAAGAGTAAACCTGTCTGGTGGACTTCTGCAATAAATAAACTCTATAACAAAAGGAAAAAAATTGCTGTCCAGGACCAAGAAGGGGCAGGTGCCCAATTGGAAGCAATCTCTCCTTAGCCTAAACAAGCAAATAAGAGAACTAGTGAAATCCTCCAGCAAACTTTGAGTCCATACTGGCCACATCTACTAAAGACAGCCATAAGGCTTTCTTCACATATGTCCGCAGTCTCAAAGGTAGCACCCAGATCTGTTCAGAACTGGTGGTTAAGGACACCATACATACATATGCCGTAGATATAGCTGACTTGGTGGCTTACAAATTCAGCAAAAACTTCACCCCATTGTCCCCCGCCATCAGTAAATTGGGACATCACCAGTACCTATCCCCCTCCCCTTATCTCTGGGGAACAGGTCATTACTGCCCTCTCAAAGGCAAAAAATACAGCCTCCATGGGACCCATAGGCTGCATCCTACATGAACTCAGGTAGGAACTTGCAGTACCATTAGGCGCCATATTTAACCAAAGCCTGAGTACTGGCTTTGTCCCACCTAAGTGGAGGACAGCCATTGTCATCCCTTTGCACAAAGGTGGAGCATCCACCGATCTGGGAAATTACAGACCCATCAACCTAACTAGCCTGATCTGCAAAGCTATGAAATGGATTATCATGGACCTCATTAGCAGGACACTGGCAACCTCCAAACACTCGATCCTACACAGTTTGGCCTCGTCAAGAGAGGTCATGTCTGTTAAATTTGGTTGACTTCTTTGAGACAGTCACCAAAACTATGGACAAGGGGAAGACAGTGCACACCGCCTACCCTGACCTGGCCAAAGCATTCAACACTATTCCACACTCAGGCATAATAGATAAACTCTGTCAACAAGGCACCAATCGGTATGTTACCAAATAGTTAGCTAACTGGCTCACTGACAGAACCGACCTAGTCAAAATAGGGGAAGCCACCTCAAGTAGTTGACCCATAACTAGCTGTGTACCCCAGGGATTGGTCTTGAGGCCTCTGTTATTTGGGATATAATTTTCTGAGGTGCAGGCCAAAACCAATGGGCTACGGTTGACCAAGTTTGCAGATGATTGTAAGATGGATTCTGTCATCAATTCCCCTAGTGATGTGGACATCCTCCAAGAGGGTGTCACCCAAACAAATGACCAGTGCCAGAAACATGGCCCCAAGCCGTTTGGGGAGAGTGACGTCTCCACAAATTATCACATTAATAACATCCTAAGCACTCAATCAGTTGTGAGGGATATGGGCATCCAGGTTGATAGCAACCTAACTTTTAACCACCATGTTGCTTCCGCTGTACGGAAAGCTTTTTACATGGCCCGCCTTATAAGTAAGGGTATCTCATCTAGGGGCAAGGAAGTCATAATATCCCTGTATTCTTCCCTTATAAGGCACATTATTGAGAATAACACCCTTTTCGGCATGTACCTCGCAAAGCACATGCAGCAGCTGGAGAGACCACAGAGGTTCCTCACAAGGAGAATCTAGGGCATCAAACATCTATCCTACACTGACAGGCTAAAAGCCCCATCCCTCTACTCAGTTTCATACAAACTCCTCAGAGGTGACCTCTGTCTGGCATACAAAGCAATCTCAGACCCCGCCTTGATGGCACTGCTGCATACCCGCAAGTCAAGCTCCTCTCAATTAACCCACAAGTGTGACCACAACCTGGTCTGTGACATTAATATCTGACATCAATAGGACTTGTTGGCGGGACAAATGTGTGTCCCAGAGACTCGCCCATCTGTGGAATGGACTCCCTCTCCACGTCAAGCAGAGTACCTCATTATTCCTTTTTAAGTGCAACTTGGATAACTGGATGGGAAACAGAAAATACACCCCTGTAATTATACCTGTGTCCCTGCTGGACTGGGGCATCGGGTGCTGACTTGGCTAAACTCTTGGCTGGAGTTATAAGGGCCTCAGGCCTAATAGCCTGGTAACTTCCTATGATCCTATAATATGAGTAACAGTGGTTGACAGTAATGGAGGACGACTCTTGAAGGAAAATTTTAAGACTGTCTGGAGTGTCAAGATTTATTTGATTTTCTGAAAACTAAAATGCTGAAATGGATAGGTTTTAAAAACTCATCACTGGGAAATGAGAAGGTGTCAAGGTTGCCAATATCTTTATCAAAAAGGTTGCATGGCAATCCTAGGGCTATTTTAGTGCAGCTTGCATTCACAAGTGATTAGGAACAGATAGCAGTTACGGCAATCAGAAAATTTATGGTAGTAGGTCAATTTGTCCATGAGGATCATAATTATTCAATATAAGCTACATTTTGTGGATAGTGTTAAACGTGCAAGTGATGTAAAGTGCAATTCTGTTTGAAATTTCCAGCTATCCTGATTTTTTTTTTCAGCAGGGGCATGCTGACCCTTCCAAATGTTAAGGACGCTATGCCCAAGTTAAAGGAATTATTACTTCAGTCATTCTCAGAAGTAATGATCACTTAACATAAAGGGTTGGAAAATTCAAGTGACTCTGCTGACTCTATGGAGGCTGAATAGACGTAGGAGGAGCAACAGGAGCCAGATGGGAGAAGGAAAGGTATTTTTGTGCAATGCAGTATGACAGGGATGTGGAACTTTTAAGAGTGAATATCCTAAACAGAAGGTGCATCTACAGTAGCTTTAAAATGGGTGCAAGTAAAAAAACAGGCGTTTCACTAGAATCTCTGTAACTGAAATGTACATTACTTTAAAGGGCCCTAGCCCCACACATTTACTTATCCATTTAAGAATAAAACAAAATACACCAAAAATCACCAATACTCTACCAAAATGTATGCTTTAATAGATTAGCAGTTTTGTTCATACATTTGTACTGAACTTCATCAGATGAAGAAATCTTCGTGGAGTACTGGTGATTGTTGATGTATTTTGTTTTGCTCTTGGTTGTTGTCAGCACTATACACCACTTCTACAGTCAACTGTCATTTTGTCTGGGCTCACAGTCAAGTTATACATTTAATTTTTTTGTAAAAAGACCTGAATGTTTCAGAATATCTGGCAAGTTTTGTGACAGCCTATCTATTGTAAATGATCACTTAAATAAATTCTTTCATAGAGAGAGAGAGAGAGAGTCTAAGTAATGGGCATTTATACAAAGAGTCTGAAAAGGTTGTCTTTATAACTAAGATTCAGACCATGGATGTAGCCATGAAGCTTAATGGCTCAGAATGACTGGTCCTACTTGAGTTCTCTTTATTTTCTTACTTCACTGACAATTGTCTCTCCAGTGTTAAAGAACATGGCATGACTTCCATTTGTTACATAAAATCTTAGAAAGAATATGCATATTTATTTATTTATTTTTTATTTTTTATTTTACATTTGTTAACCGGGCTAGTCTAACTGGATATATTTCCATTTTCAGCAGAGGCCCGGGGAGAAAAGCTCCACATGTAGACAAGACGGATACAACATAACTAAAAAATTCATAATAACAGATTAAAAAGTGGTAGGCCATTATTAAAAGCTGTTTTATATGTTGTCTGTTTGTATATCCTTCTAAAAGCTGTTTTATTTTGATGTCTGTTTAATGCACATTGTATGAAACCTAATCTAATAATTTATTTTACAGTTGTGTTTTTAATAATTTGTATGGTAAAACTATTATTTCAGAAAAACAAAAAACAAGTAACTCTCAAAACTAGATTAAAAAGACAAACGACAAACACAAACCAAAAAAGACTGGAAGGAACAGAAGAGAGTGACAGAAAAAAATGCTTTTTAGTGCAGTTACAATTTATTATTCATTATCTGTCACAAAGACTTCATCAGAAACATGAACCATACTAAAATATCACTTTAGGTACCTGTCCAACAGATTTTTTAGTTTTGTGAATTTGTAAGAGAAATTAAAGTGATAGTATGGGTTCAGGTTTCTGATGAAGTCTTTGTGACAAACAGCGAATAATAAGGTGTAACTGCGTTAAAAACAATATTTTTTCTGTCGCTCTCCTCTGTGCCTTCCAAAACTGTTATCTCACATTATAACAGCATTATATGAGTAATAGTTATAAGTAATGTATTTTTAATAAAATCAATGGGGCAATGGAAAGTTATTGCAATTCAACTACTATGCCTGGGAATTGACAGTCTCCAGCTTTTGACCTGACATACTGATGTCATTTCATTACAGCACAAAAATGGCTATAGCAGAATGCATAAAAATGGGGAGGGAGCTTTAAATTTAAAGAAAAAATTGTTAGTCATGTATTCATGAATAAGAAACAGTACAGATAACTTAATGATTAAATAACTGAATGATGACTGGCAGTTAGCACTGTCAACTAAGGCTATGAACTGTTAATGAGTTTCATCCTGCACCACTCAGTTTGATTCCCACAGCCTCTATTTGCCTACTGTGTATCATGTTCAGCAATTAAATTAATCAGACAGTGCTCCTGGACTGAGTCTGAAAAAGGTCAATGTGGGTCAGTGCTCGAATCTTTAAAAAATGGAAATAAATAAAAATAAATGAAAATAAAACAGGAAGATACAAGCGTGATTAATATTAAAGATTATGCTAACGCTATGAAATGAATGCATTTTATGGTAACAGTACTGTTAAACACAGGGAGAAATGAAGCTTGAGTTAATTATAAAAGAATATATTTTTTTAGTTAATAACAATTAGGAAAGACACAATATGAGCGAAAAATCTTTGATCAATGGATTTGATAAGGTAACAGGCAATTAAATGCCTGACTGAGGACATGAGGAGATGGTTGAAGAGTGATGAGAATGGATGTGAGGAAGCCAATTGTGATCATATGCCTTAAATGTCATGATTTAAAAAGGGAAAGATGACACAGAAGTTGAGCTGCACTGGATGTTGATTTTTTTAAAGATCTTTACAATAAATAAAGTGTCTGTCATGGTGGTTAGTTGAGTTTCTAATGGGGAGAAAAGGTGAAATAGGTGATAATGGCAAGGGCATGATATGCTGGCAAATTGTACAGGATGGAATACTGTGAGAATAATATGTACATACACACACAGACACACACATATATGCAAGGCTTGAACTCAGTGTATTGTCGTAATAAGAATAATATGTAGTAAATATGTAAGCTACAAAATAGATACCATACATTTTGGCAAGATGATGATCTATCAAGTAAAATAAATTAAGACAGAAGTGTCAGTGGAGATAAGGAAGTACCTAAAACATTATATTATTTAGGAACACTATGTATGGTATGACTGCTTGTACACTGGATGGAAGCAACAAAGCTAAAAATAATGGGGGACAAATGCCCAAAAATCAGGAACTGATTTTACATACTGCTCTTAAAACTTAGGAGTTTATAAAATAACAAGTTTTGCAATAGCGTGCATGTTCAGAAGGACATGAAGTCTGAAACTTAAATGTCTTTATTATTTAGTGACTTCAGTGTTCAATGATGTGAAAGAAGAAAACACAAATTTTATGAGAAACAGACCAAAAAATGAGGCAAAAATCTGGACTTTCTGCAAAATTCTGGACAAATAAGATGTATGGACGAAAGCAGCAGTTAAAAATAAGCATAACAGTGTCAGGAGTATGCTAGAAGGATAAGACTAAAATGTAAATACTTTAGAAAATGAGTAGAGAATATTTATGATGATTATGAGCATTATGGACTGTGTGGAAGGGAATAAAGCTATAGGGTAGAGAGAGGACAATGCTTTAACTGCACTGCCCTTAAGAAAATGCAGCCATTTATTCCTGTAGTTATGGTGAAGAGAATGGCATAAATAAGCTTAGTATATGAGCTTATCTTGTATATCATGATGTTCCAGTACTGATAAATTCACAGAACATAATTCTATGCATTACAAATGCAATGACGCAAGAAGAAAGTACAGTTGTGTACACTTACCATAAATGTAGATGTTCGAGTGTATTCACTATTGCAGTTCTAACCAATGGGTTATCCAGCTCCCAGTAGCCCTCGATTGGTCAGAATACCAAAGGTAAGTAAAAATGATATCGGCTGTCGTCAGTTGTAAAGGATGTCAGGGCGTCTGATACAAAAGTAGGCAGCCGACGTCACTTCCTCAGTCTCTCTTGCCATAACAGTCAGAAGTCCCCAGAAAACAAGGCTTAAACCAAAAGCCATTTTGGCAAATAATACCACATTTAGCCTGTACCTTAGGAAAAGAGAAAAGGGAGAAGGAGGGAGGGAAACCAGGACTACAACAGTGAATACACTTGAACATCTACATTTATGGTAAGTGTACACAACTGTACTATGTTCATCGTGTTTCACTGTTGCAGTCCTAACCAATGGGTTGATTACCAAAGCCCAGAGAAAAGGGAGGCGGAACCAACAGGTTCAAGGATTTGAGATAATGCCCTGCAGAACAGCAGTGGCAAACCCTGCCCTGGCTCTTGAAAACAAAGGCAAATTATAATGCTTTGTGAAAGTGTGAACAGAAGACCATGTGGCAGCCTCCAAAATGTCTTTAGTATGGGCACCCCTTAAAAAGTCTGCAGAAGTGGAAACTGCTCTAGTTGAGTGGGTCCTAACCTCTTGAGGAGGAATCTTGCCATGAAAGGAATAACAAAAAGTAATACAATGCGCAATCCATTTAGAAATGGTTTGCTTAGAAATAGCCTTGCCCTGGGCTCCAGGGGCAAAACTGACCAATAACTGTGCTGATTTCCGAAGGTCTTTAGTCATGTCCAGGTAAAACCTGAGCTGCCAATGCACATCAAGAGAATGTAGGATTCTTTCACCTCTATTTCGAGGATTAGGAAAAAAGGTAGGAAGTTGTATGGACTGATTAAGAGTCAGGCTAGAAACCACCGTAGGCATAAAGGAGGGGTTGGTTCTCAGAGAGACCCTATCTGCATGGAAAATAAGAAAAGGCTCCACAGTTATCAAAGCATGCAGCTCCAAAACCCTCCTTGCTGAAGTTACAGCCAAGAGGAAGGCAGTCTTCCACGAGAGAAACTTTAAATCTGCAGTAGCAGCTGGCTCAAAAGGAGGAAGAGTGAGTTTCTCTAGAACAAAATTAAGATCCCAGGCTGGAGTAGACGCCCTACTGGAAGGTTTTAAGTTGGAAGCACCTCTAAGAAACATTTTCATCAGGGGATGACAGAAAAAAAGAAGTTATGTTCTTACCATAATGTTCCATGTGAGTTGTTCATCTCGCCTTTGTTCTTACACACGGGTTCTGAGCCGATCCCTCGGCTCCGAGTCGGCCACATTCCAAGCTCTGCGTCTAAGAGAAGCTCGAGGCACAGTCCCTATCCCATGATCCTCTCCTGCTAATCCTCAGATCTAGTTTGCTATGAAACCCAGACAACAGAAGCATATATATTATACATGTCCGAATATGTACACATACATAGAGACAGGTAGTCCAAGGGGACCATGAGAAAAGACAACCAGCCACCAGTCGTACCTGTTCTTCCAGAACATGGAGGGGGAAGGAGGGCGGGAATGCAAGAACAAAGGCAAGATGAACAACTCACATGGGACGTTATGGTAAGAACATTACTTTTTTATGTGAAGTTGTTCGATCTCGCCGTTTGTTCTTACACACGGGTAGCGTCCCTAGCACCCTAAACCCGGGTGGCTCATGGAAGAACATTCCTGAGAACAGTGGAACCAAAGTAAGCCCTGTCCCTGGAGGCCCTGTCCACTTTGTAATGAGTAATAAAGGTATGAGGTTTGGCCCAGGTAGCCGCAGCACAAATGGTATCTATCGGTAAACGAGCCGCATGGGCTAGGGAAGTAGAAACAGCTCTAGTAGAATGAGCTTTAGTTTTGTGCGGAATAGACTGATTGGAAGATGAATAAACAAAGTTTATGCAGTCCGAAAGCCATTTGGATAATGTGATTTTTGTTACTGCAAGTCCTTTCTTATTATCTGCATGAGAAACAAAAAGTTGATCCGATTTCCTGAATTCTTTTGTTCTGTCAAGGTAAAATCTCAGCTGTCTGTGCACGTCCAATTTGTGTAACATGTATTCCAATTTATTGGTATGGTGCCTGAAAAAAGTGGGAAGTTCTATGGACTGATTAAGATTAGATTCTGAGCAGACTTTTGGTAGAAAGGACAGATTAGTATGTAAGTTGACCCTGTCTGGGTGAAAGATCAGATACGGGGGTCTAATTGACAGTGCCTGCAGCTCGGAGACTCTGCGAGCTGAAGTGATTGCAACAAGAAACAGGGTTTTCCAGGAAAGATATTTAAGTGGGCATAACGAAGCTGGTTCAAAGGGTGATAACATGAGTTGGGATAGCATCAGATTTAAATTCCAAGGAAAAAACGGACTTCGAATGGGTGGTCAGAGATGATAAGTTCCCTTCAGGAAAGCTCTACAAAGTCTGTGAGACATAATTGTAGCGCCCCCCTCACCCACATGAAAATTAGATATGGCAGTCAGCTGTACCCTTATGGTGGATGTTGAATCCCCCTGATGAAAAAGAGTAGATAGAAAATCTAGAACCTTATGAATAAAAGCAACCAAGGGATCTAAACCTTGTTTGGAAGCCCAACACACGAAACGTTTCCACTTGCTCTTGTACAATTTTCTAGTGGAGGTTTTGTGGGAAGAAATCAAAATATGTTGTACTGCTGGAGACAAAAGATCTGATCTGGCTAAGCTGGGAAGTGGAGCAGCCATGCTGTCAATTTGAGAGATGAAAGAGAGGGGTGAAGAACTCCTGACGAGTGGGTCAGAAGGTCTGGCACTGGGTCCAGAGTCCAAGGTTCCTCTATTTGGTGAGCTTGGAGGAAGGGGAACCAGATTTGTCGAGGCCAGAATGGTGCTATCAAGATGATTGTTCTTTCCAGACCTTTGGCTTTCTGCAGAAATTTTGAGATTAGTGGAACAGGAGGGAAGGCATATAGGAGACCCGGGGGCCAATCGTGCACAAGTGCGTCACTGGGGGTGCCCCCCGGAGGGGGAAGTAGGGCGAAATAGCTTCTGCATTTGTTATTCAAGGGGGATGCAAAAAGGTCGCAGCAAGGCTGGCCCCATCTGCGGAATATCCTCTCCGCTACTTGATTTTTGAGGGACCACTCGTGAGGCAACAGGATGGCTCTGCTCAATCTGTCCGCTATTAAGCTGGATGTCCCCAGGATGTGCATTGCTATGAGAAAGCGTCTGGTGGACACAGCCCATTTCCAGATTCTCAGGGCCTCTCTGCATAAGGGGTAAGACCTGGTTCCTCCTTGTTTGTTTATGTACCAGACCACTGACATGTTGTCTGTCTGAACTGCAACTGTTCCCGGAGGTAAGCAGTCGTGAAAGTGTTGCAACGCCAGGAACACTGCTCTCAACTCCAGGACATTGATGTGCAGATTGTACTCCATTTTCGACCACTCGCCTTGAACTGTTCTCTCCTGAAAAAGTCCCCCTCACCCTATCAGGGAAGCGTCCGTGGTCACTGTGGCTATGGGGGATGACGACGACGACCAGGCGGCCTATCGTAAGCTCGTGACTGTTCATCCACCATCGAAGATCCTGCTTGCAAGACTCCATGAGCAGGATGTTGTGTGACAACGGTAGTCGTTGGTAAGACCACTGTGCGAAGAGTAGCCACTGGAGGATCCTCATGTGCATTCTCCCTAGGGGGACCGCGATAAGGGTAGCTGCCATCATGCCTAAAACTTTCAAGACCTGTGCAATGGGGACTCTTTTGTTTTGTAGAAGAGTAGAAATCTGTTCCCTCAAGGCTGAAACTCTTGTTTGGGGAAGCCTGATCAGAGTTAAGGTAGTGTCCAATTCCGCTCCTATGAATGATATATGCTGTGAGGGCGACAAGGCAGATTTTTCAGACTTCAGTGTTATGCCTAAACGGGAACAGAGATTGATTGTGTAGTCCCTGGCTTGCAATAGGTGATGCCTGGTGGTGGTGGCAAGGAGCCAGTCGTCTAAGTATGGAAACACCCGGAATCCTAGTCGTCTAAGGTGGGACGCCACTACTGCCATGCACTTGGTGAACACCCTGGGGGCTGAGGTGAGGCCAAAGGGCAGAGCTCGAAAGTGAAAATGACTGGCTCCCAGCTGGAAGCGCAGGTGATCTCTGGATGGCCTGGCCATTTTTATGTGGTAGTACGCATCCTTGAGATCTATAGAGCACATCCAATTGTTCGTTTGAAGAAATGGAAGGATCGATTGCAGCGTGACCATCCGGAATTTTTACTTCTTCACGAAGGTATTGAGTTTGCTGAGGTCCAGTATAGGCCTCCAGTCCCCTGTTTTCTTTGGAACTAAAAAGAACCTTGAGTAAGTTCCAGATCCTATTTGGTCTGCCGGGACTGGCTGGATGACTCTTTTTTCTAACAGCCTTTGTATTTCTATGGCTGCCTGATCCCGCAGAGTGGGTGGAACATCTGGGAATCTTTTTTGGGTGGGAGGATTGTTTAAGAGAGGGATGTTGTATCCTCTGGCTATTATGCTTTTTACCCAGGAATCTGAAGTGAGATTTAGCCAGGCCTCTGGGTATAAAGCCAAGCGACCTCCGGCTGCCTCCAGAGCAGGACAGCCGGGCCTCCACTCAGGAGTGCTGGAAGGGCTTCCCAGGGGCGCTATCCCCGTCGCCCTGGTTCTGCGGACCCCCTCTGCCGCCTGGGCGGCGTCTTCCATTCCTTCCCCCTCCTCTGCCTCTGGAGGGGGTTTCACTTGGTGTGGATTGGAAAGCTCCCTGAGTCTTCCAGAACCACATTTTTCCACCTCTTTGCCCTTTGGGGTATGGTCTAGAAGGGGCGGAAAAACGGACCCCTACGGCAGACAGGGTCTTTCCTTCTTGCTCACACCTAGTGAGTGTCTCCTTCACTTTGGGCCCAAACAAGGAGGAGCCATCAAAAGGGGCATTAATAAAGGAAGACTTGAAGGCTTCCGCAAAGGAGTATAGGCACATCCAGGATTGTCTCCTCAGAGCAATCGCTGAAGCTGCAGCCCTACTCGATCCTTCGGCTGCATACGAAATGAGCCGCATGGATGAGTTAACGATAGAGTTTAGGGTATTGAGCTGTGCTGTCACCATGTCTGATACAGCAGCATCTGTGGTACCCTGTAGAGTATCTCCCAATTCCTTGAGGAGATCTCTCTGAAGACGGGTAAAATGAGTGAGGTAGTTCAGCGATCGCATGGAAAAAGTCGCTGAACTAAAAATGCGCTTCCCGTACCTGTCCGTCGTCCTAGAGTCTTTGTTAGGAGGATGAACAGAGGAAGATGCTTCAGACATTTTTTTCTTGGTGGCCGCCGCCACCACCATAGTATCAACTGGGACTCCCTTGGTGAGATATGCTTTATCCTGGGGTGCAGTGATGTACTTATTGGGCCTCCGAGGGACTGGTTCCAAAGTGTCAGGGGACTCCCATGCCCTTCGAGCTATTAAATCCATGAACTCGTCGAAGGGCGGAGTTACCCAGGAGGTGGAAGGTTGAGCCCCAAAAGCCTTCAGCAACACTGACTTGTCCTCAGTGGGGGCAAGTGACTGCCAGTCACCCCTCTGTCTGAGAATTTCCAGGATGTTGGCAAAAGAGACATCCATAGAGGAGGACCGTGGGGACCCCTCTGACTCATCCAAGTCGGTGTCCGATGTCAATGATTCCTGTGGGGAATCAAGGTGCCTCCTCTTGCACAATCTCTTCCTCGGGACTTCATCAGAGGGGACATCTGGTGAAGCTTCCGAGGAGTAGGGTGCACCTTCTGGGGCTGACTGAGGCTTTGGGTCTCTACGCTTGGTGGGGGACGGTGGTGCAGAGACAGAACGTGGACCTTTCAGGGAGGGAAAAGAGGAATCTGAAGATGTGAACGTCTTACTAGACAAAACCTTCCTCATGGCCTGGAAGGCACTGGAGCCCTGGGCCGAGGACTCCACCGGTTCCGAAGAAGACGGTAGCCTCCCTAGGCCCAGAACCACGGGCTCCGATCCAGAGGACGGAGCCGAACTAATCTGCACTGTGGCACCAAGGGGAAGAGTCGGAACCGAAACTTTGGTTCGACTCTCCCCCCAGAACTGAGGACTGTCAGCTCCGAGACCCCTCGATGGGTACCAAGGGTGTCTCGATGGGTCTCGAAGGAGGATCTATGGATGGAACAGGAAGGGCTTCAAGCTTCGAAACCAATTGGGACGAAACTGCAATTAGTTTGGATAAGGCCGTGTTCTCCATCAGCTTCTGCACCACTCGATCCACATCTGTGTCTTGACAGTGCTCTGGAGGAATGGGTCGAAGGGGGTGAAGAGGTCACCGAGCGAAGGATCGATGAAGGGAGTACCTCTGACACCGGCTCCAAGACCTGAATCTTGCCCCGAGGCAGCAGCTCGATGCTCGGCTCCAAGGTCTGTGGAGCCGGCGACCAAATCTTAACAGAGGTACTCGGAGCCGATGACCTGGGCTCCGATACCTTCAAAGACTTCGACCCCTTCGAAGACTTTGATGACTGGTCTGCCTTCTCTAATGCCTCCTGAAACTCCGGCTTCTGGAGACCCCTCTCAATCAGTTTCCTGCGTCTTTCCATCATCACTCTGCCACTAAATGAGTGGCAGATGGAGCAGTCCTCCTGAAGATGGAGAGAGCCTAGACAGTAGACGCAGGAAATGTGGTTGTCTGTTATAGACATTTTCTGTCCACACTGGCAACGTTTAAAACCAGACTTGGCTTTCTCTGACATGTCCTGAATAGAAAAATACAGTATGTAATACTAATCTGTATATATATATATATATATATATATATATATATATATATATATATATACAATAACTAATCTGACTAAACACACAGGTAAATATTTACAACAAAAAAGTAAATAGGAAAAGGTACTTCACACAGAAAAATGTGACAGAAAGTTATTGGCCTAAGGCCTAGGAGCAGCCACTCCCACAAATTCTTAAACACTATTTTAAACTAACATGCACACACACACACACACACACACACACACACACACACTAATACTAACGCTAATACTAAGAAAAACTCTAATAATTTTTAACTTTTTAGAAATATATAGTAAATTTTTATATAGGAAAAAAAGGATACTGGCCCGAGCTCTCACTCGACGATGAGACCTGTTGCAGCGGCAAACTAGATCTGAGGGTTAGCAGGAGAGGATAATGGGATAGGGACTGTGCCTCGAGCTTCTCAAAGACGCAGAGCTTGGAATGTGGCTGACTCGTAGCCGAGGGATCGGCTCCGAACCTGTGTGTAAGAACAAACGGCGAGATCGAACAACTTCACATTGGGCTGTTCAAAAGAACAATGAGCAGAAATGGCTGAAGCATGGATCTTGATACAGGAAAAAGAGAGACCACCCTGAAGCAAATCAGCCAGGTATTCCAGGATCAGAGGAAGAGTAGGCTGAGAAGAAGATTCCCCTCTAGCCTGCATCCAATGAGAGAATCTTTCCCACTTGCTAGCACAAGACTTCCTAGTGCTAGGCCTCCTGGCCTCCCTCAGCACGTCAACCACCTGCTGGGAAAGGGAAGAAGAAAAGGATGGAGTCATACAATGAGCCATGCTGCCAAATGTAGAGACTGAAGATAAGGATGTAGAATCTTTTCCCCCTTCCTGAACCAAAAGATCTGGCTTCAGAGGAAGATGCCAAGGAGGAAACTGGGAGAGATTGCGAAGCAGTGGATGCCAAGCTGTCTGGGCTAGTCCGGAGCTATTAGAATAGTCCTTGGTTGTTTGTTCCTGATCTTCAATAATACTCTGGGAAGAAGGCAAAGAGAAGGGAAGGCATAAACTGACAGCAGCACCCAAGGGAAGGACAGAGCATCTACTTTCCAGGCTCTGCTGTGATGCTGTCTTGTGCAAAAAAAGAGGTAAAAGATGGTTGTCTGGAGAGGAGAAAAGATCAACTTGAGGAGTGCTCCAACGTTGAATGATGCTGTAAAAACCTGCTCTGTTCAGCTGTCACTCGTGAGGATCCAGGGTCTGTCTGCTCAACTGGTCTGCCAAAACATTAAGCCTTCCTGGTAGAAACTGAGCTAGGACATGTAGGTCCAGGGATGCTGCTATGGACCAAAGACTCATGCTCTATCTGCACAGGAGGTAAGAATGAATCCCTCCCTGCTTGTTGATGTACCACATGACTGTGGTGTTGTCTGTCCTGACAAGCAGGGTCCCCTGGAGAAAGAAGATGCTTGAAACCTAGTAAGGCCTGCTGGACTGCCATCAACTCCTTTAAATTTATGTGCAGCTGCATCTGCTGGGAATTCCAACTTCCCTGTATACATCTGCCATCCAGGTAAGCTCCCCAGGCGTAGTCCGATGCATCTGTGGTAAGAACTTGAGTGGCAATGGGTGGGCGAAAAGTCATGCCTTTGTTTTCTAGACAGGCTGTTGCCCACCATAGAAACTCTGTCTGCAGACATGGAAGCAGAGGAATTATCACATCCAGGTCCCGTGTGTATTGACACCAAATGTTCTTTGGGTACCACTGCAATTTCCTCATATACAGTCTTGTATATGGAATCATGAGAATGCAAGAGGCCATGAATCCCAGAGCTTGCAGTTATTTCCTTGCAGGGAGCTGGGGCAGGCTTCCCAAGTCCTTGAAGTAAACTGAAAGAGTTGTCTGCTTCTCCTGGGTGAGATGTATCATCTGGGCGGCTGTGTTCAGACTCGCTCCCAGGAATGTTACCTCTTTAGATGGCACCATTTCTGATTTTTCCTCAATGAGAGTGTAACCCAGAGAATAGAGAAGAGTCTTTACAAATTCTAGATCCTTTAACAGCTGTTCCTGAGAATTCGCTTGAATTAGACAGTCGCCCAAGTATGGATAAATCTGAATTTTCTTCTGTCTGCAAAAAGCAATGACTGGAGCCAGGCACTTTGTGAAAACTCTGGGAGCAGTAGATAAGCCAAAGGGCAGCACTGAGAATTGATAATGTTGCTTGCCAACCCTGAAATGAAGGTATTGCCTGCAACATTCCCTTATAGGGATGTGCAGATAAGCTTCTTTGAGATCCAACGTTACCAGCCAGGAATCCTTTTCTAATATTGGCAGCAACTGATGCAGAGCGAGCATTTTGAACTTTGAAATTATCAAGAAAGAGTTCAGGATGGACATATCTAGGGTAGAATGCCAGGTGCCTTCTTTTTTTGGAACTAGGAAAAATGTGGAAAGAAAACTTGTGTCCTAGGGATACAGTTCTGAGTACCCATTTGTCATCCGTGATGGTGGCCCAGACATTTGCAAAAAGGGCCAACCTTCCCCCTAAAGGACTCTCGGGGCAGGCAAGAACAGGCAGAAGTTGGACAGAGTAATTGAGAATGTTTAGATTGAGATGTAGGCTTAGAACTTCCCACCTTGGAAGAGGAAGCCTGCCAATGCTTAGACCTCTGAGGGGTAGCCACCTGTCCCCTAGAAGATTTGTAACCTCTAGTCCTAGAACGGTTCTGTCTGCTGGTATCTGGGAAAGTCCATCTCTTAAAAGCGTAATTCCTGCTAAAGCAAGGAGGCTAAACTTGCAGAAAGTCTCTAACTGTCTGCATAGACTTGGCCCTGTCTTCCATCTTCTTGAGCACTTCCTCTGCTTTGCTGCCAAAAAACTGTCCTTATGCAAAGGTACATCTAAAAGCTTAGCCTTGACAGGCTCTGGTAGGGGCTGCTCCCTGAGCCAAGCATGCCTTCTAATAACAGAGCCAGTAGCTGTAGCCCTACAGGAGGCTTCTCGAATGTCAAAACCACAATGTAATGAATGTTTATTGACAAGACTGGCAGAATTCAGTAAATCCTGCATATCCTTACTCTCCGCCAACAGAGGCACACTTGCTATCCTAGACTTAATAGCTTCCAAGGTGTGCTGCTGGTACTTCAGCATATGAAAAAGGCAATTAGTAGATCTAATAGCAAGAGTGCCAGAGGTATAAACCTTTTTACCCCACCTATCTAGGTTCCCAGATTCCCTGTCAGAAGGAACAGGATTTTTAGTAACAGTGGACTTAAGCCCCGTAGGGCCTTGAGAAATAACCTCTGGATCAGTTAATGGATTCCTGATAAGAAACAAATGAGAATCAGGGACTCTATAGTACCTGTCAGGTTTCCTGGGAGCAGGAGGAACCAAATTTGGAGTCAAAGAATTTTCCAGAAAAACATCATCAACTACTTCCAACACAGGTGGAGTAGCCAAAGGCTTATGCTGAGGCAAATCCAAAAACTCCCTAATCCTTTCCTTAGGAGATAATCCTGACTTTCATATTTAAAATGCTCCCTGAGAGTATTTAAAGTATCACCAACAGAGAAATGTTCTGTAGGAGAAGCAGAAGGAATGGACTCCTCTGCGTCTGAATCCTCAAAAGGAGAGAAAGCCTGAGAAACTTCTTCTTCATCAACAGAAATGCTAGAAGTATCAGAACCTGAATAAGACAAAGCCTCAGGACAGACAAACCTACCTCTTTTTGAAGGTGTAGGCTGTGAACCCCTAATAAGAGTCAAAAGGTCATCAGCCATTTTAACCATTTGAGAATGAGGGGAACGAGAGGAAACTGGAGCCTGTTTCTTCACAGGCTTACGACTAGAAGATTTACCTGCAAGTCTGAAGGACTCGGGAGGCCTGGCAACTGCCGAAGTTGCAGCCGAAGTCGTCGGTATGAGCTTGCTGTCGGAACGAAGAACAGAGGCCTCGGACACTGGAGTCAGCTTAGCAGCTCTGGATCCATCTGAAGAGGCAACAGGCAGAAGGTCAGAAGGCAAAATGGAAGCGGGAGGCCTGGGGGCCTCTGAAATGGTCTCAACCAAGGCCTACGGTTGAAAATCTGGGGCTGCAGGGGCTGCAAAGGCGCCTCACTGGTAACCGCATGACTGACGACCAACTTAATATCATCCTAGGACTTGACCTTCGGAAGCCTGTCGTGGTCCTTATCCTTACGTTTCTTGGGGATATCTGAAGCCTGAAGACAAGTGGACGCCATACTGACAAACCAAGGCCAAACTCCAAAATGTTTAGTAAAAGCTTAGCCCAATGACGAATAGTATGTGGATTAAAGGAAGCACAGAGATCACAATTAGGAACGTTGTGGTCAAGGCCTAAACAAATAATACAATAGGAATGAAAATCTCTATGGGGAATCTGCTTTCCACAGGTAAGCCAATTACTAACCTTTTCTGACATTTGTTAAGGCAAGAAAAAAGGATCCCCAACAGGGTACTTAGCTGTAGTTGACCTCAACTTTGTAGTCGGAAAAAAAAAGGTAAACTGCTGACTGGCACTCGTGCAAGAAATGCTTCTGCTTCGGGCTCCATAGCAAGGAAGACTGAGGAAGTGATGTCGACTGCCACCTTTTGTATCACACGCCCTGACATCCTTTACAAATGACGACAGCCAATGTCATTTTTACTTACCTTTGATATTCTGGCCGATCGAGGGCTACCAGGAGCCAGAAAACCCATTGGTTAGGACTGCAACAGTGAAACACGATGAACATCATGGTACTTAGATGAAAGGTTGTGAGTTCTTACTGAGAACAGTTGCATGACTGATGATTTGTAAGAATGTTATTGCTTCAGATCATGAATTTTTCTTTTTGAAGATTGTACATATGATCCTTGTTTCTACTTGTTTTCTTGCTGTTTCAAGAAGATAAAAAAATAAAAGTAACTATCTTTTGCAGCCGCTCGGGTGGGGGTGGGGTGGAGACAAGGACATAAATGAAGTCTAGAAATAGGCTTACTTTTCACGCACAGTATTTCTACACTACAGTCAATTCTGACATGATATGACAATGTGTATACCATAGAAACTTTATGGAGATTAATGGCAGCATGACATTTCACAGAACATTGTCATTTGACTGAAACTAATTGACTGAATTGAATTTTGCCAAATTGATAAAATGTAATATACTGTAACGCAGAACAATTATTCTTAGAAAGAAGGAAGCTTTCTTATAAGAGTACCTTTTAAATGTACCACCTGAATAAACAAGCTGCACCTTGAAATGTTACCACTTAGGCACTTTATCTACAAAGTGAAGTTTGGGAGTCAGGTGAAGTGCTAGCCAGATGGAAAATATGAATAGCATGGACTTAAGTAACTTAGACCCCTGCAATGGAAACTAGCTTTAGTGACACATAACATCACTCACAGGGAGGTGTACAGAAATACAGGCAAAGACATCCGGATATGGAAAATTTTACAATAAAAAAAAATAAGAAAAAGAGGAAAATGAGAAAAGATGATTAGTAATGGAGAAGTTAAAGAAACAGAAACTGATGTTATGGATTACTTGCAAGGCGAAGGATTTAGTGTAGAAATTTTAACTCAGATAACTACACAACAGGATAGAGCAATGGACACCCAAATTAAGGAGAAAACAGTGGAGCAGGAAGCATCTAATCAGTTGACATATGAAGATACTTTGGAGCCTCCCTCAGAAAACCAGTACAAAGGTTCAGTTGGAGCTATACAGCAAGGAAAAGAACAGGAAACTGTGGCAATTCTAATACAGTGCAACGGAGAAAGAGGCGCGTGAGTTCCCAAATGAAAGAGCAATGGATAACACAGGATGAAGCTGAAGAGAATGTGGTATAAGAAAAAGTTGTGGAACTTTCTATAGAATGCCCGCAGGAAACGGCAAACAATGAATATTCCCTCAGTTTAGAAGAAAATGGTCTGAGACGAGTTACTTGATTTAATAGAGATGGATAGACATATTACGAAAAATTAAAGAAATAGACTGCTGAAGGTTAATAAACCCCAAAAAGTTAGAAGTTTGATAAAACAAATGTACCACAGTACAGTACTATAACGGATCAGGATTTATCATGCACTACTGCAAATAATAAACTGCAGTAGAGAGTCGATTATCCGAAATGTCAATTATCCAAATGCAGCCTTCCAAAATTTTCAGGTAGGAAAACTCATAAAGTCTGACTTTGTAAATGTTATACGTATTTACTTGTGCACTTTTTTGAGCTTGTATGCCAGCTTGTATGTGAAAAACATTCATTATTGTCCACTGGAATCACTGAATAGTTGAAAAGTGTATTCCCTGAGTGCAGAAAAAACAAGATTTTAGAAGTTTTTTATCCGGTTCAGTGTATGTTTGATTATCTGAGCAGTTTCATTATCCGAACTACCCTAGGTCCCAATTAGTTCAGTATCAACTCTCTACTGTAAAAATATCAGCACAGGCAGGAAAATGCAGAAGATACACAGATAAACATGAAGGAAAAGTGCAAAATAAGCAATTTATTGATGACCCAAAAAAGTTTCATATATACTTGGGAAACAAGGTAAAAGACCACCAAAAAAAGAAGAAATAGATACATTTTAGAGAAGTATTTATGAAAATCCTGTTGAACATAAAGATGCTAAATGGATAGAAGAAGTAAAAGAAAGAATAAGAAGTTCAAATGTACAGGACATGAAATGGGATGAAGTAATGGCCAGACAGATTGAAACAAAGCTAAGAAAAGCCTCTTATTGGAAAACCCCAGGTCCAGATGCAGTACCTAACTTCTGGCTAAAAGTATTAACATCTCTGCACAAAGATTTAGCTATAAGTAAGAACTATTTATATATGCACCCCAAACAGACACCAGTATGGCTAATAACAGGAAAAGCAATGCTCCTACTTAAGGGTGAACCTGCAAGCTACCCTAAAAAGTATAGACCAATAACCTGCCATCCGACGACATATAAACTATACACTGGAATTGATGATGACAGAGTTTATAGTCATTTAGAAGAAAACTCAATTATGGCAATAGAACAAAAGGTTAATAAAAGAAAGTCATATGGAACAAAGGATCACTTGTTAAATAAAGTAATACTCGAGAACAACAAAAAGGGGAATAATCTAAGGGGTCTATATTACCTCATTGAAAAACCTAGTCAGTGAACCTCTGTTCACCGATCAATAAACTGCGAACTGTCACTTTTTCAAACAGCCACTTCAGTGAATTTTTTCCTAGAGGAAAAAAATCACTTGGCCAACCAAAAATGAGGCACTATTTCAAACCCTTCAAAGTGGGAGGCTCCGCCCCTACCCCTCTAACTAAAAATACCAACTCCAAGATCGCACTACAGTGGGGAAAAGGGCAAATTCCCGACAATGGCCAAACAATTTTCCCCTAAGAAAAAATTTGCTGAAGTGGCCATTCGAAGATGTGAGAGCTCGCTGTTTATTGGTCGGTGAACAGGAGTTCGCTAACTAGGTTTTTCAATAAGGTAATATAGACCCAAATCTAAGTATGGCATGGATAGACTACAAAAAAGCATTACACAGTATCCCACATTCATGGATAAAATAGAGCTTAAAAATGTATAAGATACACCATACAATGATAAACTACATTACAGCGACCATGAAACAGTGGCAAACCACGTTGCAGTTAAGTCATGATAAAGGACAAATTATTATTCCAGGGATAAAAACCCAAACAGGGATATTCCAGGGTGATTCACTGTCACCGCTGCTCTTTTGCCTTGCCCTTAACTCATTAAGCTGCTGCTTAACAGATTAGGTCATGGCTATAATCTGGCTCCCAGAAAGCACAAAGCGTAAAGACTTTTCATCTTTTCTTTGTTGATGATTTAAAAGTGTATAGCTCATCAGATAAGGAAATGAAAGTACAACTGCAAGTAGTCAAAAGTTTTTTAGATGATATAAGAATGTCATTTGGTCTTGATAAATGTGCAACAGCAACCTTTAAAGCAGGAAAGCTGCAGCCCCAAGAAAACATCAGTTTGGGGCAAGAATGTGATATAAAAGAACTTTAGCAAGAGGGAGTGTATAAATATTTAGAATTGACGAAGGATCAACAATAAAACATGAACAAATGTGAATAAAACTCAGTAAGAAATATTTTAGAAGATTTAAATTAATCCTGAAAACAGTGCTGACATCTAGGAACAAGGTTCAAAATATAAAATAATTTGCTCTTCCTGTCCTAACTTACAGTTTTGGAATGGCTGACTGGTCTTAAAAGGTGTTGTATAGATTAGGCAGGAAAACAAGAAGGATGCTTCATGCTCATCAAATGATTTATAAAATTCTGTGCATACCAAGATTATATATTCCCAGTTCTGAAGAAGGTATGGGCCTCCTTGAAATCGATTACATGTATAGATCTGCTATCGTGGGACTGCATACATATTTGCTGACCTCACAAGACTCAAGTATAGTGAAAGCTTTGAAACATGAGGAGAATAAGTCTAAGATGACTTCCCTTCTCAGTCTAGCAGAAGCATATCAGCATCAAGCGGGAATGGAAATCAAACCAGAAGTAGATAAAAATCAGGCAACAACCCAATGTGGCAATAAACAAAAGAAAAATCTTGACGACTGGATGGGAAATAGAAAATTCACCCCGGGGATCACTTCTGCGGCACTGATTGACAGGGGCACAGGAAAATAATTTTCTTGGGTGATGAAAGCCAGGGAACCTTTTTGGCTAGGCTTATATAGACCCCAGGGCCGATAGCCTAGTACCTACCTATGAATATAAGTTGAAGGATCAGACGAGAGAGCAAGAAATGTGGAAAATGCATAAATATAGTTGCAAGTATAGAAAACTCCTGAAACAATCTCATGTTGATCAGGATCAAATGCAGGAATTGTTAAAGAAAGGCAAATTCAAACTAAAGGATGAAAGGTTAAAATTGGTGGCCCAAGATGGTGGACTACGTACATGTTGCTTTGCAAAGTCCATTGAACATGTGGGAAAAACAGACAAATGTAGGTTTTGTAAAACAGAATTGGAAACAGTTGGACACCTTGTTGCTAGTTGTGACATACTAATGACAGAAGGACTGTATAATGAAAGGCATAATAATGCGGTAAGACTGTTGCACTGGGAATTGTGCAAACATTACAATATTGAAGTAGCTGAAAAAACACTGGAAACATAAGCCACAAAGCATCACAAAAATGATGTAGCCTACATCACAAGGGCTCACCCATTACCAACAGTTCGAAAGATAGTTGTGAGAAAAACAGATACAGTGGTCCATGAAAAGAAGACAAAAGTAGCATTGATCATTGAAAACGCTACACCCAATGACCACAGTGCCTTGCGTACTAAGAGACACAAAGTCATAAAATATCAGAATTTGTAGGCAGAAACGAGAGCAATGTGGAAGAAAAATTCCCAGACAGTCCCAATAGGAGAAACGGGTCTTATAAAAAATTATCTACAATCATATTTAAATATGCTATCAATACATGTAACTCCATACAAACTGCAGGAGGAGTCATTACTGGGTACATTGCGGGTGCTGTGAAGAGAAATTCTGGCTGACATCAAAGACTGAAACAATATTAATTTTATGAACTTACTCATACTTTGACATAGGAATGGGGTCCATTCCCGTCATGGTATTAGAAACCCAAAAGATTTGGAGAAAGTAAAAATGGAGGTATATGAGCTTGTGCAGAAAATACGAAAACTAGCAGCTACATACAGCTGGACTCATACTCAGCTCTATGGAGAGTATGTGCGCTGAGAACTACACAACTGATTAAGGGTAGTCTCTCTCTGTGCTGGAGTTGTCGTGCATTAAAAGGTCTGGGCTGGCATAGTGAGGCGGTGGTAGGCTTCCTACACCTCTGATGAACAGGGTGAACCTCAACACCCTCTTACTAGATATAACCATGTGTGGTCCAATGACCACTGACAAAAAAGGGCAAATTTGAGAAAGCAAAATTCAAACATAAACTGTTACTGCCCCAGTCAGCATTATCCAGTATTTTCTTAGCAGAATAGTGGCAAAGCTTGAAAACTTAAAAGGCCTAACTAAAGTAAAAACGTATCTATTAAAGAAAAAGAACAAAATAAAGGAAGAAAAGTACAGTTGTGTACACTTGCCATAAATGTAGCTGTTCGAGTGTATTCACTGTTGTAGTCATTACATTTAGGGTAATCTGCTGGCAGGTTGCCCTCAGTCGGCTTGAATATCAAAGTCTTGGGTCCTGCATTGGTTGCTCTCTCCTCTTCCATGACGTCAGGTCATTAGGGATATAAAACATGCAGCCAATGCCATTTTATTCAGTTTTTCTTGCCCCCCCAACTGGGGAGTAAAAAAAAAAAATATATATATATATATATATATATATATATATATATATATATATATATGTATATATATAACTGGGGAGTAAAAAAAAAAAAATATATATATATATATATATATATATATATATATATATAAACTGCAATATATATGTAAATGCAATTGTAGCAACACAAACTTTACCTTCATCTAAAAGCAAATACACCACAAAGGCTTTAGAATATAGTGAAGGAAAGAGAAGTTCTAGAAAAAAGGGGTATGGTGGGTAACCCGGACTGCAACAGTGAATACACTCGAACATCTACATTTATGGTAAGTGTATACAACTGTACTATGTTCTTCGTGTTTCACTGTTGCAGTCATTACATTTGGATAGAATCCCAAAGCTATGGATGGGAGGTTGGAACTAAATAGCATTAGGAGCGGCTATAAGGCCCTGCAGAACTGCAGTGGCAAAGCCTGCCCTGGACTTGGAGAAGAGAGGCAAATGATAATGCTTTGTAAAGGTATGAACAGAGTTCCAAGATGCAGCTTCTAGAATGTCTTTGGTTGGAACTCCTCTGAGAAAGGCTGCTGAGGTAGATGCAGCCCTAGTGGAATGTGACCTGATTCCCTTGGGCACTGGTTTACCATGATGCAAGTAGCAGAAACGAATGCAGTGGCTTATCCATTTTGAAATAGTCGGCTTTGATATAGCCTTCCCCTCTGATCCTGCTGCAAGTGCCACCAGTAGTTGCTCAGACTTTCTTAGAGATTTGGTCCTGTTTAAGTAGAATCTTAGTTGTCTGTGTACGTCCAAGGAATGCAGAATCTGCTCCCTCTTGTTCTGCAGATTTGGGTAAAATGTTGGCAGGTGAATAATTTGGTTAAGAGCCACACTGGATACCACCTTAGGCATAAAGAAAGGTTTGGTCTTGAGGGACACCCTGTCTGGGTAAAATGTAATAAAAGGCTCTACAGCTATGAGGGCCTGTAGTTCTGAAACCCTTCTTGCTGAAGTAATTGCTAGAAGGAAAGCTGTTTTCCAAGATAAAAACGTTATACCTGCAGTAGCTGCTGTTTCAAAAGTAGACAGGGTGAGCTTTTCCAGCACAAAATTGAGTCCCATGCAGGAGCTGGTGATCTTCTGGGAGGCCTTACATTGTTGGCCCTTCTAAGATACTGTTTTAGCAGAGGATGAGAAAAGATGGGAGGCTCTGTGTTGTAATGAGCCGAGATGGCAGTCTTTATCAGTAGTTGTCCTGGATGAAGCAAGTCCTTGAAGGCTGTCAGGGCATTCTGAACAGCTAGCATCTCTTTTTGGTTGATATGCAGATGCATTTGTTTTGGGCTCCATATGATCTGAAGGCATCTCCCCGCCAGATGGGCCTCCCAAGCATAGTCTGATGCGTCTATAGTTAGGGTTTGGGTGGCAGGGGTAGAGTGAAAGACCGTCCCTTGTTCTGGTGACATGTCTCTGCCCACCAAAGAAACTCCTGTTGTAGGCAGGGAATGAGAGGAATCATTGTTTCCAGACTGTGACAATGCTGACTCCATAAACTTTTTAGATACCATTGTAGTTTCCTCATATGCAGTCTTGCATATGGAATTAGTAGAATGCACAATGCCATGAAACCCAAAGCCTACAGAATTTGTCTTGCAGATAACTGGGTTTTTGTTGCCATCTGTTTGTAGTAAATAGTCAGTTGCCTTTGTTTGTCTGGTATAAGGTAAGCCATCTAGGCAGTTGTATTCAAGCTAGCACCCAGGAATGTAATTTTTTGGGAGGGTACCAGTTTTGATTTCTTTTTGTTTATTGTGTACCCTAGGCATGTTAGAAGCCTTTTTACAAACACCAGATGTTGAAGAAGAATGTCCTTGTTTTTTGCTTGAATGAGACAGTCATCCAAGTAAGGATAGATTTCTATGCTTCTTTGTCTGCAAAATGCAATTACTGGAGCCAGGCACTTTGTAAAGACCATGGGCGCAGTAGATAAGCCAAAGGGCTGTGCAGAGAATTGGTAATGCATAAAACCTGCCTTGAAGCGGAGGTATCTTCTGCACAATTCCCTTATTGGGATATGCAGGTATGCCTCTTTTAAGTCTAGAGTCATTAACCAAGAGTTCTTGCCCAGCATGGGCAGAAGCTGTTGTAAAGTCAGCATTTTGAATTTTAGGATGTCCAAGAATATGTTCAAAATCGCTAAATCCAGTATTGGGCACCAGGCATTGTATTTTCTGGGTACCAGGAACAGTCTTGAATAAAAGCCTTGTCCTTTTTCCTGTTCTGGTACTGGTTGAATAGCCCCCATATCCATGACGTAACTTGTTTCTGAGCTTCTGCCCATTGATCTTGTGGCAGATCTGGCCAACCGTTTGGAATTGGCAAGGGATGGAAATGAAATCTGCATCCCTGGGATACTGTACGGTTGAGCTTTGTTTCCTTCAGATTTGGAGGTAGAGGCACCCCATTGCTTTGACCTGTAAGAACCCTGTGATTGGTATCTAGAGCCTTTTGAGAACCTGGATTTGTCTTGTGAGGCTCTGCTGGACACAGGAAAGGACCAATTTTTAGTAAGCCTGTGTCTACTGAATCTGGGTGGCTGCACTTGTAAGAAATCTTTTACAGTTTGCATAGATTTAGCTTTGCCTTCCATTTCCTTTAAAACCTCTTCTGCCTTATTACCAAACAGAGTATCATGCTGTAAAGGTGCATCCAACAATTTAGCTTTAACATGATCAGGCAGATTTTGCTCCTTGAGCCAGGCATGCCTTCTAATCACAGATCCAGTAACTGCAGCCCTGCAAGAGGCCTCCAAGGAATCAAAACCACATTGCAAAGTATGCTTTCCAACCTGTTCTGCTGCATGCAATAATTCCTGTAGTTCTTTATTCTCCACACATTCAGAAATCAACATAATTTTCTGTTTCAATAATCCCATAACATGCTGTTGATATTTAAGCATATGAAACTGGCAGTTTAAGGCCCTAATTGCCAAGGTTGCAGATGCATAAACCTTCTTTCCCCATCTATCCAGTGCCCTGGAATCTCTATCAGAGGGGGTAGGATTCTTGGCTGTAGAGGCCTTTACACCTTTGGGACCCTGTGAGATAGTTTCAGGATCAGCAACAGGATTTTTGAATAAAAATTTGTGGGAGTCAGGAACCCTGTAATATCTGTCTGGCTTACTAGGAGCCGGAGGTAGGGAATGAGGAGCCATGCTTGATTCTGAAAACACATCATCAACAATGTCTAATACAGGAAGTATAGCCAAAGGCAAGAAGAATGGAAGAAGAAGGAAATCCCTAAGTCTCTTTTTTGAGTACGAGAAATCCTGACTCTCCCAATGAAAATGTTCCCTTAAAGTATGCAAGGTTTCTCCAAAAGAATAATCCTCAGGAGGAGATGCAGATGGGATGGATTCTTCTGCATCTGAATTCTCATAGGGTGGTAGAGAAAATTCCTGATCAGAAGAGGAATCAGAAGAAATAGAAACCTGATATGAAGATTCATAATCAGTGTCTTGCCTTGGCCTCTTATCAGAGGGGGTTGGGAACCCCTGATCAAGGTAATTAAGTCCTCAGCCATTTTGATCATCTGTTTTTTAGGCATACGGGCCTGAGCACGTGGCTCATGCGTCGTTTTTTTAGACTTAGAAGTTGTTTTTGTTTTTGAGGCTGGCGTCGGTTTTATATAGAAATATTAAGGCCTAAAAACACGCTCAGAAGCCAGTGCCTGCTCAGCGGCTCTGGATCCATCCGAGGGAGAGACATCCATGGGTACAATACTCTGAGAATCTCGCGGCATACCGGACTCCGCATGGGTCTCGGTAGAGGACTGCTACTCAAAAATAGCAAGTATCAGGGGCTGCGAAAGCACCTCACTGAGTACCGGCGAACCGGCGACTGTCTTAGGAGAAGCTTTGTCATCAGTTTTGGACCTTGACGGTCTGTCTCTGTCCTTTTCTTTGCATTTTTTGTGAACTCTGGTAGTCGGATTACTATCCCATGACATTTCATTGTAATTAAATCTGGATCCAAAATATTTTGAAACAAAGATATACCGACGCTTAATAGTGTGTTTGTTAAATCTAGCACAAAACCGACAGCAAGGCACGTTATAATCTGGGCCTAGGCAAGGAATACAGTACAAATGAAAATCCTTATGAGGTATTTGCTTCCCACAAGTAATGCAATTATTAACTTTTACTGACATTGGTAAGGAGCAAGAAAAAGTTTCCCCAACTGGGTACTTAACTTTAATTGAAGACTTTGGTTCTGACACTCAAATGCGAACATTTCAGGAGTCGGCTGACCGGCACTTGCAAACTGCTTCTGCTTCGGGTACCGTGCGGCAAGAAAGACTGAATAAAATGGCGTCGGCTGCATGTTTTATACCCCTAACGACCTGACGTCATGGAAGAGGAGACAGCAACCGACGCAGGACCCAAGACTTTGATATTCAGGCCAACTGAGGGCAACCTGCCAGCAGATTACCCTAAATGTAATGACTGCAACAGTGAAACACGAAGAACATCTTATGGATCCAAAAATGGGGCAAACAAGCACTAGCAAAGGGTAGGCAAGAAGAGTGAGGGAAAAATTCTGTGAGCTTCTCATGTTGTGGAACAGGTGTTTGGGTCAAGACAGTTTGGGATGGAAAGCATGTGGGTTCTGCAAGAAATGTGAGGCGTCATAGCAGAATATGGCAGCCGGAGATGTTGGCAAGTCCAGTATAAAAAAAGGATAAAGTGAGACTGGAGAGAAGGAGGGCTGTAGACAGGATGAGTTGGAAAATATTAGGGAATATGAAAGGTATAAGACAAGAGGACATGAGTGGATATTGCCAAAGGAGACCAGGTAAGCAGGATGGCAAAAAGCAAGGTGAAGGAAGAAAATAGGTGATGCAGTCATGAAACCGAGGAAAAGGATAAAGAAACTAGTGTGAAAGGAGAGATGTAAGTTCTGACAAATGATGAGGAGGAGACAGAAAGAGAGGTGGCCAAGCAGGAAACAGCACAGGGTGTACAGGAGGGTAAATGAACAGAGCGGGACACTCAGAAATTGGAGAGGTGGGGCCAAAAAGGGCAGAAGAGTTGAGCGGTCTTTGTTGAAAAAGAACAAGCAAGATGGGGAAAAGCTCATCTATGCCTGAAGGACAGAGGGAACTAGTGTTGATAATTAGAAGAACAAAGTGTGGAAGTCAAGGTAGACAAGTGGGTTACAGATAGCAGAGGTAGTGGCATGGGACAGGAAGAAAATAAGAGGAGAGCCAGTGAAATGAAAAATTGTGCCAGTGATTGGAGAATCAGGCAAACAATCACAAAGAGGATTAGAAATCTAGGCAACTGAGAAAGGAGAGACCAGACTTCAGTGAAACTGGTCCTAGGCTTAGACTCAGTAAAACATAGGAGGAAGCCAAAGTGATCACCAAGGGGGAGGTGCAGAAAGTACAGTTGTGTACACTTATACCATAAATGTAGATGTTCGAGTGTATTCACTGTTGCAGTCATTGCATTTGGGTAATCTGCTGGCAGGTTGCCCTCAGTCGGCCTGAATAACAAAGTCTTGGATCCTGCATCGGTTGTTGTCTCCTCTTCCACGACGTCAGGTCGTCAAGGGTATAAAACATGCAGCCGACGCCATTTTAATCAGTTTTTCTTGCCCCAGATGTCAGGTACACCCCCAAATGGGGAGCAAAAATATATATATAAATATATGCATGTAATTTAGAACACACAAAAAAAATTACCTCCAACTAAAAGCAAATACACCAAAAAGGCTTTTGAGCATAGTGAAGGAAAGATGAGGTAAAATAATAAAGAAGAAAGGGGGCTGGCGGGTGGGTAACCCAGACTGCAACAGTGAATACACTCAAACATCTACATTTATGGTAAGTGTACACAACTATGTTCTTCGTGTTTCACTGCTGCAGTCATTACATTTGGGTAGAATCCCAAAGCTATGGATGGGAGGATGGAATTATCCAGCATTATTTATTTATTTATTTATTTATTTGCAGTTGGTTTACCAGGATAGTCCATTGGGCCAAAAGAACCCGTTTTCAATGGAGTCCTGGGGAGAAAAGCTCCAATATAGACAAAATAGGGTACATACAATAACTACAAGATAATTATACAGAGTAGAGATAAAACCTTAATACATTTAGGCTTAAATTTGAGAAACATTCAAAAAAATGTGGAGAAAATCTCCGATATAGACAAAATTAGGTACGTGCAGTAACTACAAGATAATTATACAGAGTAGAGATAAAACATTAATACATTTAGGCTTAAATTTGAGAAACATTCAAAAAATAACAACAGTATTGAGATATGCCTTCAGAGAAGTTGTTGAGGAAGAAACACAATATTTCATTATTGAGTAACTATTGTGAGGGAACATAAGCTTTAATAGGATGAGTTATTACTCGAACATCTACATTTATGGTATAAGTGTACACATTAGGAGCAGCTATAAGGCCCTGCAGGACAGCAGTGGCAAAGGCTGCCCTGGATTTGGAAAAGAGAGGTAAATGGTAATGTTTTGTGAACGTATGAACTGAGCTCCAAGTAGCAGCTTCTAGAATGTCTCTGGTAGGAATCTCTCTGAGAAAAGCTGCAAAAGTAGATGCAGCCCTGGTGGAATGGGATCTGATCCCCTTGAGGACAGGTTTACCATGGTGCATGTAGCAGAAACAAATACAATGGCTTATCCATTTTGAAACAGTCTGCTTTGAGATAGCCTTCCCCTCTGCCCCTGCAGCAAATGCCACCAGTAGTTGCTCAGACTTTCTTAGAGATTTTGTCCTGTTTAAGTACAATCATAGTTGTCTGTGTACATCCAATGAATGCAGAATCCGTTCCCCCTTGTTCTGCTGATTTGGGAAAAAAGTTGGCAGATGAATGGTCTGGTTAAGAGCCACACTGGATATCACCTTAGGCATAAAAGAAGTATTGGTCCTGAAGGCTACCCTGTCCGGATAAAAGATAATGAAAGGCACCACTGCCATGAGAGTCTGTAGTTATGAAATCCTTCTAGCTGAAGTGACTGCTAAAAGAAAGGCTGTCTTCCAAGAAAGAAATTTTATGTCTGCAGTAGCAGCTGGTTCAAAAGGAGGTAAGGTGAGTTTTTCCAGCACAAAATTGAGGTCCCATGCAGGAGTCAGTGCTCTCCTGGGGGTTTCAAATTTTTGGCCCCTCTGCCTTAGCAGGGGACGAGAAAAGAGAGGAGGCTCTGTGTTGTAATGAGCTGAGATGGCAGAGGCATGGATTTTTATAGAAGAAAAAGATAGGCCTTTGTGAAGCATCTCAGTTAAATATTGCAGAATCTGAGGAATATTGGGCATTGTTGTGTTTATTCCTTGTGCTTGGTTCCAGGCACAGAATCTCTTCCATTTATCAGCATAAGATTTTCTAGTACTAGGCCTTCTAGCCTCCAAAATGACATCCATCACAGGTTTACTGAGAGATGTGATTGGTGAAATTAGTTGATTAGCTGCAAGATTCAGAGTTTGGGGCTGAGTGTAAAGAATTTGATAGTTCTGCTGAGACAATAGATGAGGTGTCTGAGGCAAGTACCACAGAGGAAGGTGTGACATATTCCTTAGAAATGGGTACCAGTGTTGGCGAGGCCAGTCTGGAGCAATCAGAATCATTTTTGGTTTTTCCTCTCTTGACTTTTAGTAAAACCTTGGAGAGCAGAAGCAGAGGGGGAAAGGCATAGACTGATAGGTTTTTCCAGCTGAAGGATAGAGCATCCACTTTCCAAGCTTTTTTGTGATGAATTCTTGTGCAGAATTTGTCTAACTGATAGTTTTGGGGTGAGGCAAAAGATCTAATGTCTGGGCTCCCCCATTTTCGTGTCAACATGCTGAAGATTTGTGGATCCAGTTTCCATTCATGTGAGTCCATAAGATTTCTGCTTAGGTCGTCTGCCAGAGTATTTTGCTTTCCTGGAAGGAAATGAGCTTGTAGATGTATTTGGTAAGTCAAGGCTGTGTTCCACAAGGCCATGGCTAGTCTGCAAAAAGGGTAGGAGTGGGTACCCCCCTGCTTATTTATGTACCAGATAACTGTGGTGTTGTCCGTCTTTATCAATAGTTGTCCTGGATGAAGGAAGTCCTTGAAGGCTGTCAGAGCATTCTGTACAGCTAGCATTTCTTTCTGGTTGATATGTAGGTGCATTTGATTTGGGCTCAATTCGCCCTGAATGCATCTCCCTGCCAGATGGGCCCCCCCAAGCATAGTCTGATGCGTCTTTAGTCAGGGTTTGGGTGGCAGGGGGTAGAATGAATGACAGTCCCTTGTTTGGTGACAGGCCTCTGCCCACCATAGGAACTCCTGTTGCAGGCAAGGAATGAGAGGAATCATTGTTTCCAGGTTGTGACAATGTTGACTCCATAAGCTTTTTAGACACCATTGAAGTTTCCAAATATGCAGTCTTGCATATGGAATTAGTAGAATGCAGGATGCCATGAACCCCAAAGCATGCAGAATTTGTCTTGCAGATAGCTGGGTTTTTGTGGCCCCTTGTTTGAAGTATGTTATCAATTGAATTTGTTTGTCTGGTGTGAGGTAAGCCATCTGGGCAGTTGTATACAAGCTTGCACCCAGGAATGTAATTATTTGAGAGGGTAGCAGTTGTGATTACTTTTCGTTTATGGTGTACCCTAGGCATGTTAGAAGCCTTTTTTACAAATGCCAGATGAAGACCCTGGGCGCAGTAGATAAGCCAAAGGACAGTGCAGAGAACTGGTAATGCAAATAGCCTGCTTTGAAGCGGAGGTATCTTCTGCAAGATTCCCTGATTGGGATATGCAGGTAAGCCTCTTTTAAGTCTAGAGTTACCAACCAGGCATCCTTGCCTAGCATAGGCAGTAGCTGTTGTAGAGTCAGAATCTTGAATTTTGGAATGTCCAGGAAAGTATTTAGAATGGATAAGTCCAGAATTGGATGCCATGATTTGTCTTTTCTGGGTACTAGGAAAAGTCTTGAATAAAAACCTTGTCCTTTTTCCTTTTCTGATACTGGCTGAATAGCCCCCATATGCATGAGGGACATGACTTGTTTCTGGGATTTGGAGGCAGATCTGGCCATCCGTTTGGAATTGGCAACATGTGGAAATGAAATCTGTATCCCACGGATACTATATTTAAGACCCACTTGTCCTGGGTAATTAGATGCCAGTTTTGAGCATGAAGTGCTAGTTTCCCCCCCAAAGGAGCTGCCAAAAGATAAGTGCTTGGAAATGGCAGAGGAAAGTCATTGAGACTGTTTACCGTAGGGTGGTGCTTTGCTACTTCCTGATTTGGAGGTGGAGGCACCCCATTGTTTTGTTCTGAAAGATCCTTGTGACTGAAACCTTTGGAGTGTCTGGGTTTGACCTGAGCGGCTCTGTTGGTTACTGGAAAGGACCAATTCTTAGGTCAGTGCCTACTGAACCTGGGTAGCTGCACTTGCAAGAAATCTTTTACAGTTTGCATAGATTTAGCTTTGTCTTCCATCTTTTTCAAAACTTCTTCTGCGATATTACCAAACAGACTGCCCTGCTGTAAATGACCATCCAACAATTTAGCTTTAACATGATCAGGCAGATTTTGCTCCTTGAGCCAAGCATGTCTTCTTATTACAGATTCAGTTACGGCGGCCCTGCAACAGGCCTCCAAGGAATCAAAACCACATTGCAAAGTATGCTTTCCAACTTGTTCTGCTGAATGCAATAAATCCTGTAAATCTTTATTCTCCACATAATCAGAAATCAACACAATTTTCTGTTTCAGTAAGCCCATGACATGCTGTTGATATTTAAGCACATGAAATTGACAGTTTAAAGCCCTGATTGCTAGGGTTGCAGATGTACAAACCTTCTTACCCCATCTATTCAGCGCCCTGGAGTCTCTATCAGAAGGGGAAGGATTTCTAGCAGTAGAAGCCTTAACACCCTTGGGACCCTGAGAAATTGTTTCAGGGTCAGCAGTAGGATTTTTGAAAAGAAACTTGTGGGAGTCAGGAACCCTGTAATATCTGTCTGGCTTACTAGGAGCCGGAGGCAGGGAATCAGGAGCCATGCTGGATTCTGAGAAAACATCTTCAGCAATGTCTAAAACAGGAGGTATAGCCAAAGGCCTATGCTGAGGAAGAAGAAGAAAATCCGTAAGCCTCTTTTTGGATTCTGAAAAATCCTGACTCTCTCAATGAAAATGTTCCTTTAAGGTATGCAAAGTCTCTCCAAAAGAAAAATCCTCAGGAGGAGAAGCAGAAGGGATGGATTCTTCTGCATCAGAATCCTCATAAGGGGGAAAAGAAAATTCCTGATTAGAAGAGGAATCAGAAGAAATGGAGACCTGATCTGAAGATTCATAATCAGTGACTTGCCTAGGCCTCTTAGCAGGAGGGGGTTGGGAACCCCTGATCAAGGTAATTAAATCCTCAGCCATTTTGATCATTTGTTTTTTAGGAATATGGGCCTGAGCACGTGGCTCATGCATCCGTTTTTAGAAGTTGGTTTCGGTCTTATTTTTGATGATGGCGTCGGTTTAATATACAAATCTTTAGGCCTGAAAATACCCACAGAAGCCGGTGCCTGCTCAGCAGCTCCGGACCCATCCAAGGGAGAGACATCCGCGGGTTCAATACTTGAAGAATCTTGCGGCATACCAGACTCCAAATGGGTCTCGGTAGAGGCCTGCGACTCAAAAGTAGCGGGCATCAGAGTCTGCGAAAGCGCCTCACTGAGTACCGGCGACTGGCTTAGGAGAAGCTCCATCGTCAGTTTTGGACCTCGACGGTCTGTCTCTGTCTTTTTCTTTGCGTTTTTTGTGAATTCCGGTAGTCGAATTGCTAACCGATGACATTTCAGGATAGTTAAATCTTGAGCCAAAGTATTTAGAAGCAAAAATATACCGACGCTTAATAGTGCGTTGGTTAAATTTAGCACAAAACCGACAGCAAGGCACGTTGTGGTCAGGGTCTAGGCAAGGAATACAGTACAAATGAAAATCCTTATGAGGTATTTGCTTCCCACAAGTAATGCAATTATTAACTTTTACTGACATTGATAAGGAGCAAGAAAAAGTTTCCCCAATGGGGTACTTAGCTTTAGTTAAAGACTTCAGTTTTGAAACTCGAAAATGAAAATTTCAGGAGTCGGCCGACCGGCACTTGCGAACTACTTCTGCTTCGGGCACCGCGCGGCAAGAAAGACTGATTAAAAAGGCGTTGGCTGCATGTTTTATACCCCTGCCGGCCTGATGTCATGGAAGAGGAGACAGCAACTGATGCAGGACCCAAGACTTTGTTATTCAGGCCGATTGAGGGCAACCTGCCAGCAGATTACTCAAATGTAATGACTGCAACAGTGAAACACGAAGAACATCACGCACTGTGGTGCATGTACATCCCTATGGTCATATCGAATGAGACAGCAGCAAGCAGAGCCAGGAAGGAGGCAGAAAGAGACCATGACAGGGGAATAAAATAACATTCTCAGAAATGTTACCTGTATCAGCAACCAGAGCACATATGAAACAGAAGATTAAGAAAGTATCATTAGCTGCAGCAATGGGAAAGGAAGAAAGGCTTGGGTGAGGCAGGAAGATGGAAGTAGCCCTAGCAGACACATAAGCTATATGCAAGTTAAAATTTCCATTTTTGCCTGGAAGACACAGAAGTGTTTAGTGCAGGGCTAGAAAGGTACATCTCGATGATCACACCTTTAAATGAAGATGGAAGTGTGGAGAGTGACAGAAACAAAAAAGGATCCCACCCAGTTCGGGTTTGTGAAAGGCAAATCATGCCTCCTGAACCTGATCAACTTCTTTGAGGCAGTCACCAAAGCTGCAGATGAGGGTAAGGTGGTTCACACAGCCTATCTTGACCTCGCCAAGGCTTTCGACACCATTCCCCATTCTGGAATTATAGCTAAACTCACTAAACTAGGTGTAAATCCCTACATCACAAGATGGGTTGCCAACTGGCTCACTGACAGAACCCACACAGTAAATGTTGCAGACTCCAAATCTGACCTCAAAGCAGTGACAAGTGGAGTACCACAGAGTTCCATCCTGGGACCTCTCCTGTTTGGTATCTACGTCTGTGAAGTACAGGCTAACACAGAAGACCTCTGGTTAATGAAGTTCACAGATGACTGCAAACAAGGAGCCATAGTCAAGTCCCCAAATGATGTGGGCATCCTACAGAAGGGCCTCGTTGAGACAGATGCCTGGTGTCAGAGCCATGGCCTCGAGCTCAATGCCAAAAAGTGCAGTGTCATCCCCTTTGGTAAAAACTCTGTACCCATGAACTACCACATAGGCAGCAATCTACTTAACACCAAATGTGTGATAAGAGGCCTTGGGACCCAGGTGGACAGTAGTCTCTCCTTTGATAGTCACATTGCCACAATAGTCAAGAAGTCCTTCTACGTGGCACACCTCATCATAAAAGGGTTCTCATCCAGGAAAAAAGAGGTAATTGTTCCCCTGTACTCGACACTCATTAGACCCATTATAGAGTACAAAGCCCCTTTTGGAATGTACCTCACAAGACATCTGCAGCAGCTGGAAAGGCCACAGAAGTACCTCACAAAGAGGATTACTGGCCTCAAACAAATGCCCTACACTGACCGCCTCAAAAAACTCCAGCTTTACTCTGTAGCATATCGCCTACTCCGAGGTGATCTCTGCCTAACATATAAAGCTATGTCAAACCCAGAGCTGCTGGACATGCTACACCTAAAGAAATCCCAATCCCTCCGAGCTACATGCTCTAGGGACCTAAACCTTGTCACCACAATAAACAGCACATGCTGGAGGGATAGATTCCTGTCCCAGAGACTTCCCATACTCTGGATCAGGCTACCCATATATGTCAAGCAAAGTTCTTCATTAGCACTCTTCAAGAAAAATCTTGATGAGTGGATGGGAAATAGGAAATACACCCCAGGGATCACTTCTGTGTTTCTGCTCGACAGTGGCACAGGAAAATAACTTTCTTGGGTGGTGTAAGCCAGGGAACATTGTTGGCTAGGCTTATGTCGGCCCTTGGGCCGATAGCCTAGTACCTACCTATGAACCTAAGAACCTAAGTATTAACACTTCGACAAATGGCACGTTCGATGTAAGTGCACTGAAAATGCTTTTCGCTGAACCGAATTTTCGCTGAACTGACAGGGACCCGAATTTGCTAGGAGCAGAATGGGAGATACATTCTAAAGTCCAAGGCAGAGAAGGAATGGGAGTTGGCTGAGGTTTTTGACCATGAGGAGATTCAGTCTACCGGTGCAAAACTGCGCCAGAAAAGGTGGCATTACAGATGTGGTCCTAACCTCTGCAAAATGTGTTATATATATGCCCATATTAAGGCACCACCAAACAACAGTAATCATGACGCTATGTTGTTTACAATAGGGTGAAGGGTAAGAATAAAATGACAAAAATGATGTTGATGTTGGACTTAAAAATAGTGGATTACACAGTGCTGGTGGAAGTAGCAATAAGTTAGAAGGCTGGGAGCAAATTAAGGGGGAAAACAAGCTGTAGATATGGATCAGGGATGGAGAACTCAAGGTTATGGACAAGAGTGTGAGGAAGAGGAAAAACAACAAAAAAGAAGAACAGACTAAGATGGAGTCATATGAACATGAGGCCAGAAGGAGGCTCAGTACAAGAAGGCAAGTGAAGATGGCAAGGAGAACAAAGACTAAAGTTGAAATGAGGAAACAGAAGGGCTCAAAAAGGGAATCAGGAGCTTTTAAGAACACAGCAAAAATAAGGGAAAAAAGAAGAGACAGAGCTGTCCAGGCTAAGCCAAGATGGTACAGAGATTGCAAAAGACTGGGAAATGTAGAAGTACAGCATGAATACTTTGCATAAGTCTTCACAAAGGAAAGAAAGAAGATTGTGCCAAGTAGGGAAGGAGAACAGGCAGAACAGGGTGACCACAGAGAAAGACCCCAGGATAGAAAGAGAGAGCGGTGATTTACATGCAATAGGCTGGTTTTATGGGAAAATAAAGCACAAGGACCAGAAAGGCTATTTTCCAGAGTCCTCTGAAATCTTACTATTGTGCTGGAAGAAACCCTGACGCATACCTTCAACAGATCACTTGCTAGTACAGAAGTGAAGTCCCAGCAACACTGTTAGAATTAGTGCAGGCTATGTACTAGGACCCAATGACATAACTATGAATAGTGTCTGGACTTACAGAGGGGGTCCCAGTAAAAGGACTGGCTGTGCATCAGGGTTCAGCTCTGAGCTCACTGCTGTTCATATAGGTAGGAGGGGACAGATCAACAAAGTTGCTGTACACAGACATTGTAGCATTACAAGCAGACTCTGAATAAGAACTTCAACAATGGCTTAGGGAAATGAAATGAAATGCAAAACTGACGACACATGGGATGAAACTGGGTACAGGTAAGACAGTTACAATAGCAGGAAGTGGGGGAATTCAGAAGAAGCTGACAAGTGAAATAGAAAGGAAAGCTGTGGAACAGATTAACAGCTTCAGATACCTGGGAGGGGTGGTTGATGAGAAGGGAAGTCTGTATAAGGAGAGCAAAGCAAGACTCAGGGGGGCTGCATCCAACTGGCACAGTGTGTCAGGAGTAGTATATGACAGAAGAATGCTCAAGAAGCTGAAAAGGAAGGTGTACAAAACAGTGGTGAACCCAGGACTACTGTAGGGTTCACAAACCTGGACAGTAAATGCAGAGCAGCTGAAGAAGCCAGAGGTGATGGAGATGAAGTGCCTGAAACAGGTGGTAGGATGCACACCATGGAAGAAACAAAGGATGACATAACAGAAGCCCAAGTATCACCAATTGTAGAGAAGATCAAAGAGAACACACTTCAGTGGTCTGGATACATATGCAAGAAAGCAGAAGATAATTGGGTGAAAAAGATTTGGAAGAGACAAGAAAAAGGCAAGAGCAAAGCAGGGCATCCAGCAAAGAGATGAATTGTGTGAGAGGGGACCTGCAACAGTCAGACATGACTGTCAAAGTTTGGAGAATGGCACTGAATGAAGAGAGTTGGTGACAGCTAACATGATACCCTGACCCCATGTAGAAAATGACAAAAAGAGGGCTTATGATGACGATATGCCAGTTGAGGTTCAGTGCAAACAAATATAAAGTGCTGTACATAGGCAGCAGAAACCCTGGTGTGAAGTATATGCTGGGGAGTTCACCTAATGGTAACAGTGTACAAAAAGGATCTTTGGGTTTTGATCATGACTAAATTGTACCACTAGGAGCAGGCAGTCTGGGGAAGGACAGAGGGAAACAGCAGTGGCAGCAGCAAACAGAATCCTGGAGTGAATCCTTACAAGGATAGGTTCCAGAAGCAAATAAATATAGCTTTTGCTCTACAGGACCTTGGTCAGACCACACCTTGAGAGCTGTGTGCAGTTTCACTAGCCATATAAGGAAAAGGACATCAATATGCTCTACAAAATTCAGACAAAAGTTTCCAGAGTGGTTCATGATATGGACAGGAATGAATACGACAAGATGCTATAAAAGCTACAGTTTAAATCTAAAACAGGCCAGCATGAAATGATAATGGTGCAAATGATCATGGCAGGAAGATTTGAAGATGCCATACTGAAGAGGAAGAATAGAATGGGAAGGAAGTGGCACAGATTTCTGAAAGTAAGTTTCACACAGAGAGAGCTGCAGACACATGGAATAGACTACTGCAATGTGTGAAGGAGAGGGAATCAACACAGTACAGGACAGTGGATAAGGTTAAAGGAAAAGGTAGAGATGAAGGAGCTGTAGAATGTTAAATGCATGAACAGACAAGGCATGTTTAGTTTCTCTTGCTGCCTGTAGAGTGTTAAATGCATTTAAAATGGCTGATTAAGTGGACTTACTGTCTCCTTCTGCCATCTTGTAAAGGAAATATAAAAAATAAAATAAAAAAGTCCCAGGGTGAGGGCCACATGGCTGGGCATGTTTTCCAGTGGATAAGAGGGCTGCCTCAAAATGCCTATTAATGGGAAAACTCTCAGCACCTGTGCCCCAGACAGTTGCACAAAATATTCAGCATTCTTGGATAAAGTGAGTAAGACATTCAAGATTGTACATTCTAATTACTCTGAAGTCTGACACTCAGATTTAGAAACTCATGGAAAAGTCAGAAAGAACTGGATGGAGATAACTGCAAGAAATGGCATTCTACATCTAAACCTGAGTGGTGAGATGTTTACGGACTACTCTGTAAGTCATGGACTCTATAATGAGCACCATGTTCAAGCACAAGCAGGATTACATGGATATTTAGTGCCATATCATCTTAGGTCAAAGGTCAATGATCAACTTAGTACTCATGTCACCATACCTAAAGACATACATTCTGGGTACACACTAGGCAGTGAACTTGATTCACTGGATGGATATTTGGTGAGACAGACACGGGACACCCAAAGGAGCACTGAAGGTCTTTTGTTAGTGTCTGGTACATAATTACAACTGAGATGAATTCAACTTCTGACACAAACCTTCAACTCTGTTGCGAGGTTTAGAACATAACATGACATCTTAGAACATGATCAAAAACCCAATGACAGAAATGGCAATTAAGAGCTATGACGTGACAGTGGTTGGTGCCAGCCACAGTAATAAACACTGGATGCAGTAGGCAAAAAAAGATATCAAAGTGAAGGCGGTGGCATTCTGGGCAGTGCCTTCTCCAGATTGAACTGAGAGATACTGGCAGGCCAAGAGTACTGCAGTGACAGTAGTTGCTGAAAGAAAAGCTACAGCACACAAAAAGATTGCAGACAACACAGAGAAATGTTGTCAGGTGACCTCAAAGATTTTGTCAAGAACTTGTAAAATCTCAGAAGGCAAAGGTGGAATCTCATGCTGGTTGAACTAAGCAAGGGAAAGTGCACTGCTGAAAAGTGGAAAGAACATTCTGAAGAAAGTACAATATACTCCATACATGAACTTCCTCAAGCAAGACTTGCTCTTCCCTTCCTGATTAATCACCAGTGGGTTTCAGATCCAAAACTCAGATCCAACTCAGCTGCATACATCAGACTTCTGATCCAGCTCTTCAGTTCCTCCCTCTACCCATAATGCCCCATTCCATCCCCAACACCACAGATCGAGTTTGCTGCTTAATCTCCCATTTTAGAACAGAGATAAGCATAGACAGAAGAAGTGCAGTCTAATAGGTGCTTTCAGGAGTAACAAGGATGGGGGCTGGATGGGAGGGAGGTGTGGAAGAATGAAAATGGACAACACAGATGCCACGTTATGGTGAATAAATAACATACAAATCTGATGTTGTCCTTTTCATTCTTCCTCACCAATGGGACAGAGTCCTCAGGTACTCAGCCCTCAGGAGGCCCTCGTGGAAGGACATGCCAGAGCACTGTCAGACCAAAAGAAGCTCTGCTTCTGGAAATTATGTCCAATTTGTAATGCGTAGCAAAAGTATGAGTCTTTGACCAAGTAGCTGCAGCACAAATGTCATTAATGGAAGTCTTTGACCAAAAGGCAGAAGTAGTAGTCATAGACCAAATGGAATGAGCTCAAGGAGGTCATGGTAAATTTAGTCCTTTTAGAAAATAAGCCAATGAAATGCAATCGGTAATCCATTTGGCTAGAGTAACTTTAGATACTGCCTGACCCAAATGATTTGGGGAAAAGGATACAAAAAGTTGATCAGACTTTCTGAACTGTTTTGTTCTGTGAAGATAAAAACGTAACTGCCTGTGCATGTCAAGGAGATGAAGCATGTATTCTCCCTTATTCGCAAAATTTGGAAAGTGGACTGGTAATTGTATGGACTGGTTAATGTTATTTTCAGATGCCACTTTTGTGAGAAAGGAAGGATTGGTCTGCAAAGACACCCTCCTATCTTTATGGAAAACAATATAAGGAGGCTAAGCTGATAGGGCCTGGAGCTTAGAAATTATTTTTGCCAAAGTAATAGCTACTAAAAAGCCCACTTTCCTTGAAAGATACTTCAGATCACAATTGTCTAATGGTTCAAATGGTTTCTGAGTTAAACCTTGAAAGACCACAGTAAGGTCCCAAGGAGGAGAAGGGTCCTTTATTGGGGTCTGAGGAGAAAAATGCCTTTCATGAAGGCCCTACACAATCTGGACAAAGCCAGAGAAAAAGATTTTTTCCAAAATGGAAATTTGAAATTGCTGCCAACTGAAGCTTAATTGTAGAGAAACTAGCTTCTTCTTTAAAAAGAGTTGTTAGAAAAAAAAAAAGAATGGCCAAAGTTGGTGCTGAAAAAGGGTCAATATTCTGGATAGAGGCCGAAATAGAAACTTTTCCATATGCTTCTGTAGACTTTCTTGGTAGAAGCTTTCTGAGCAGCTAAGATAATACTGCAAACAGTGGAAGAAAGCCTGGACTGTCTAACTATTAATGGAAGTGTTGAAACCATTCAGTTAGCTGGAGGGCATGAAGATTGGAATGCTGAATTCCTGATGGGTGAGACAGGAGATCCTGACTGGGCTCCAGGATCCGAGGAGGATATCATGAGACCACAGGAAATGGAACCATACTTGCTGAGACCAAAAGGAGGGGGGGCAATGAGGATGACTGAGCTCTTCAGCCTGTCTGCTTTCTTTAAGAACTTTGGGATCAAAAGAATAGGAGGATAGGTTTACAGGAGACCTGGGGGCCAATCGTGAATTAGGGCCTCTCTCAGTGACTCAAAGTAAAAGTTTTTTATTTTATTTTTTATTGTACTGGTCCATTCTTATTCCTGGTTTTGTGCTTTTTTATATCTCTCAGTGACTCCCCTAAGGGGGGATCAGAGCGAAATACTTGCTACACTTGTTGTTGAGGGGTGAGGCAAACAGGTGACAGAAAGGCTCTCCCCAGCGACTGAAGATCATATTCGCTACTGAATAAGAGACCACTCGTGAGGCATCAGAATGGATCTGCTGAGCCTGTTTCATAATGTGTTGGTTTTCCCTGGGATGTGCGTTGCAATGAGAAAGCAGTCTGAAGTGATTGCCCATTCCCAAATTCTATAGCCTCTCTGCACAGTGGGTTAAGATCAGGTTCCTCCTTGCTTGATGATATATCAGACTACTGACATGTTGTCTGTTTGAATTGCAATAGTCCCCAGAGGAAGAACATCTTGAAATGCTTTCAATGGCAGAAGGACTGCTCTCATCTCTAGGACGCTGATATCCAAATTGGTCTTTAGAGGGGAACACAAGACTTGGACCATCTTTCTCAAGAAATGCCCCCCCAACACCAGCTGGGAAGCATCCGTGGTCACTGTGGCAACTGGGGATGGAAGAATGAATATTCTACCCAGAAAAAGATCATTGGACTGAATCCACCAAAGAGTATAAAGTTTGCAGGTTGGAGTGAGTCTTATACGGAATGACAGAAGCTGATAAAGAATGGAGCACTGAACCGTCAAGGCCCACTGAAGAGCTTGCATAAAGAAGCATGCTAAAGGGACTAGTAGTATGGCAGCAGATATGGACCCCAGAGCTTCTAGCACTAATATTCCTGGAGGAAATGGGTGAGAAAGTATAGACTGAACCTGATGTCTTAAGGATGTGATGCACTGTTGAGGTAAGGAAACCACCTGAGTTGTAGTATTCAAAAGAGTCCCTATGAATTCCAGGACTTGTACCATGATTAGCTCTGACTTGGCATGGTTTATTGAAATAAAATTCAGAAAAAGGAACAGTCCACTGTATAAAAGAATAATCCGCACACCTGTCCCAAAACACACAAAGAAGCTCCAGCACAGCACCAGTCATCACAATGTAAAATCAGAAATAAATTTATTATAAAAATAAATTATAAAAATACGTTAAGCGCTTTCATCATCCATAGACTTCATCAGAACAATGATACCATCAATTCAAAGCCTTTATAAATACATACTACATCACCTGACACACTTTAATTAAATCACCTGACATTCTTTAAATACAATTTAAGGTGCTGGTGCTGAAATTCCATAATCTTTTTCTCCCTCCCCTGAAGAATATTGACTCATTTTGTCATTGAACATAATACCTAGTGAATATTTGAATAAATATATGAATAAATATAAACTAATTATGTTCAATAAATATAAATTATAATGCACACATTCCTTGCATAAATACTGGGGGTTGGTACCAATGTTGTATACCCACAAATAAAGGCTGCCCCTACATATGTTCATAATACCTCCAATGCCACAACAAATTTGTTGTTTTTATTATTATTGTTAATATAATTATCCAGAGTTATCCAATATAGGTTTGATGGAAATATGATCATTTATTCCTGGATAAACTGAAGCATTGAGTCTAATTTGCCACCTAACTTCTTTGTCACTAATAACCTTTTTGTTGTCACCCCCTCTCACATTACATTGACCATTTCTAATTGAATTGATGGTATCATTGTTCTGATGAAGTCTATGGATGATGAAAGCGCTTAACGTATTTTTATAATTTATTTTTATAATAAATTTATTTATGATTTTACATTGTGACGACTGGTGCTGTGCTGGAGCTTCTTTGTGTGTTTTGGGACAGGTGTGCGGATTATGGTTTATTGAAATGCCTATGATGTTGGAAACCTGGAGCAAGTATTCCCTGGCTTATAACAGCTGATGCTTGGATCGGGTGGTGAGGAGCCAATCGTCAAGATAAGGAAATACTTGGAATCCCTTGAGTCTCAAGTGAGCTGCCATGACTGCCATGCATTTGGTAAACACCCTGGGGGCTGTGGTGAATTCAAAGGGCAGTGCCCTGAATTGGTAATGACTGGCTCCCAGCCAAAAGTGTAGATGTCTCCTGGATTACAGGTCTATTTTTATTTGATATTATGCATCTTGGACATCTATAGAGCACATCCAATTATCCTTGCTCAGAAAGGGCAAGATGGACTGAACCATGACCATATGGAACTTTGCCTTCTTTACATACCGGTTCAACTTGCTTAGAGCCAAAATCGGTCTTAGGTCCCCTGTTTTCCTTGGCACTAAAACAAAACGTGAGTAAGTTCCGCATCCTATCTAGTCAGGTGGGACCTCATGGATGACTCGTTTCTGTAGCAGCCTTTCCATCTCTTGTGCTGCATCCATCCTCTGACTGGGAAGAACATCAGGAAGTCTCTTCTTTTAAGGAGGAGGAAGAGGAAGGAAAATGGTATATGGTAACATCCAGATATGATCTTAGCAGCCATGAATCTTTTCTGATATGTGTCCAGGCATCTAGGTGCAAAGAGAAATAACCCCTGACTGCCTCCAGAGTAGGACAGTCGGGCAGCACTTCAGAAGAGCTGATAGGGCCTGTCAGAAAAGGAATCTCTAAAGCCCTAGTTTTGTGGGTCTCCCCCTGCCCCTAGGGCAATGTCTACCATTAAAAGTTCCTCCTCTGAATCTGGAGTAATTATCCCCACATGAATCCTGGAAAGGACCTTGAGATTTATGGAACCACATCTTCTTGCCACCTCACTGGTTTCTACCGGAGGTTCACTGAGGTGTAGAAAATCTGATTCCCATGGCAGATAGAGTCTTTCCCTCTTGTTTACTGTGGGTAAGCACATCCTTAACTGATGGCCCTAACAAAGAAGTGCCATCAAAGGGATGCAGATGGTCCAGATGTAGATGGTCCAGATCCGAAAAGCTGAAAGCCTCCAGAAACAGATTCTTCAGGAGAAAGTGATTGGGAAGACCAGACACCCTTCTGTTTGAGGATCTCAAGGACATCTCCAAAAAGGATGATCATCAGGTGGTGATCTGGGGTATCCCTCTACCTCAACAAAATCAGTGTCTTCTGTGACTGACTCCATGGGTGAGTCTATGTGTTTCCTCTTACAAGTCCTCTTCCGAGGAACCTCTTCTGTCGGATATTCAGGAGAGGTATCAGAAGAGGGGTGAAATACTTCTAGAGGAACTGTCTAGAGACTTATTGAAATTGGCTGTCCCTGTGGGATAGGTTTGATGGGCTCAGAGCTTGGAACTAAAAATGGGAGGGGGGGTAGGATCCGAGACAAAAGTAGACAGTTCTCTGTGAAGAGAGAAATAACTTTCATCTTGGACCAGGGCAAACCTCTCCCTCCCCGGAGCCGAGGCTTCCAAGGAAGGTAGGTCAGGGCTGTCCCCGGATCCAAGCCTCAATGGGAGAACTGGATCCGAGCTATCCACTGCTGATGCTCCAAGAGGAAGGGAGAGATCCAACAAAACCAGAGCAGAACCCAATCCCTCAGACCCTGCTCTGACATCTCAGATGCAAGACCCACTCTAATCAGAGGTCATCAGAGCAAAACCGGTCAGGGACACCGTTGAAGCAGAGGAAGAAATTTTCCTCGGATCTGACTCCAAACCTCTAGGGGATCTTATATCCTGGGACTCCAAAACCCCTGTTCAGATCAGAAAAGGAGAGAGAATGGACTTAAAAGGTGCACTCATGGATCCAGGAGGGGATGGAGCTGTCAGGATCCCATCTGTTTCTGAGCCCTGAGAAACTTCCACATCATCCTATCCACATCCACCTCTGACAAACTCCTAGAAGACCTGGAAGATGCTGTGCATGAGGGTCTAGAGTGTTTCTTCTGAGTCTGGAAAATTTGGTATGGCAAGAAAGGAGACACTGGCTTAATGGTGTACTCCACAGCATGGCTCCTGCAGAGAGAGCTAGATCTCAGATCCAAGCCCTTGGGATCCGATGAGGAGGTAGAAGAAAGTGAAGAAATTTCTATCAGAGCTGATACTGTAGGATGCAAAAGGCATTCAGGAACAGAAATGGTCAGATCCAAAATCTTTCAGATCTTTTCCAACGACTATGACAAAGCTCTAGGAAACTTCAGTGGAGGCCTCTTTTTGGTTTCCAAAGATACATACTTTACTGATTTGGTAGGGGTTTGAGCCCCAGAAGAAGTAGGCAAGAGACCTCTACGTATCAATTTGTTGCACCTGCTAGCTAATGCTCTGAGATTAAAGGTCGAGCAGTGCGAACAGTATTGAGGTGATCAGGTCATAACAATAAACACATTTCTTGTGAGCATCCGAATTGGCAATCATATGCTTACAAGAAGTGCATTTCTTGGACCATGTCAGTTTCTCTGACATAGTGGAGAAGGGCAACAACAGAGTAAACTACACAAGAAAACAAACAACCAGGAAGAAACAGGAATACAAATCACAGCTATGGTATGTTAAAATACCTAAAATAGGTAAAGAATATATACCAACAATGATATTTGACAAAACTACCAAAGCAGAAGAGAAAGTACACAGTATAAGAATACCTAAATAGGTAAAGAATATATACCAACAATGGAATTTGACAAAACTACCAAAGCAGAAGAGAAAGTACACAGTACAAGAATACCTAAATAGATAAAGAATATATACCAACAATGATGGTATCTGACAAAACTACCAAAGCAGAAGAGAAAAGTACACAGTACAAGAAAAACATTAACTCCTAATGCCGGCGAATACTCAGAGGGAGGAAAAAGAAGTAAAAGAGTACAGAAGAAAGAAAAGATTTGGAATAGAAGGACTATCCAAAAAAGGATCTGGTTAAAAGAGCATGACTGAAGAAAAATTAGTGCTTTTTCTCATTCTTGCATAGGAGAATGAATGGGTTAAGGCCATTAGCTTTATACAGTAATAACTTTAAACAGACAGCAAGTAAATGGAAAATAACATTAAATATTATACAGTCTTTTTTCTAGTAAACAGTCCTGTATCTGGTTTTCATGTCACTAGCATACAATCTGATAAAGAGAAATGGTTTGGAGAAAATATTTTCTGAAAACACTGATGTGTTTTCCCAGCTGGGAATGCTATAAAGATAAGGCAAAACCAGACAACACTTAATTGAATCACAGGCTCTACCATGTATCTTAACATGGATAAACTTTCTTTCTGTTTAGCTTGAGTCTGTGTGTGTGACTGTCAGTTTGGAACTTTTGTTCCTATTGGGGGGTAAAACTTAAATATTTGAAGATGTATATGGTTTTGTGTGTTATTAAGTTAATAGGTATTAGTTTGGGTATTGGGAGCGTTTGTCTATTTTTATTTGATGGTTTTCAGTAAAACAAAAAGTTCTGCAAAATGCGACATAGGCTCAAATAGAGATGACAAGAAACAATTGTATAAAATATTAATCTGCCAAACAGTGCACACATGTAATGCAAAAGCTGGAATTAAGACATTTAACAAAAAAGCTGTTACACATAAAAGGTGGGAATAATAATCCCTCAAGAATTTGATTCTCTCTATAATGTCTTTAAACATTAATAGCCTCATAGATATATACAGAAAAGAAAGAGTAGTGAACTATATAAAAAATCTAGAATGCAAATAACTATGCTACAGGAAACACACTTGAACAGAATTGAACATGTGAATTTGATACAGAAAGGTTTTCAAGATGGTTATTCAGCAGAATACATGGGGCAAAGGAAAAAATGAGTACTTATATTAATTGCAAGAGTAATAGAAGAGAAAAAAAATGACAACAATGGCAGATTTGTAGTACTAATGGGCTACCAGCAAGGGAGGAGGATTACACTGGCATTTACTTATATTCCACCTAAAACTGTTATAATAGAGCTAAAGAAAGTTCTAGGAGAAATAATCAGCTTTCAGCAAGGAATATTACTTATAGATGGGGACTGGAATTTGATTTGCAACAGAAAGGGAAATATAACAAAGGAGGATAGATTTTTAAAGAAATTTATGAAAACATTTGGCATGGAAGATGTGAATACAGTACTACGAATCCAGAGTGAATTTACATATTATTCCCCAAAACACAAAAACTTTGCTAGGCTACACAGAAGTTACATTTCACACGTACATGTGCATGTAACTGAAGGTCTTGACATGTACCCAATAACTATTTTAGCTCATGTGCTAATAATAACTAAAATAAAAACACAGGGTAATGAAATAAAAATGAGACACTGCCACTTTCCTACCTATCTGTTGAAGAGAGGAATTTAAGGAATAGGTAGCGGAAATTATTCAAGAATTATTAGAGAAGAAAGGAACTTCTTCTGAAATTATACCTAGGGAGTGGGATAAAATTAAAGTAGAATTTAAAAATAGGGCAGAAATAAAAGAAAAGAAGATATGGTTAAGAAGTAACAAAAATTATTTAGAGGACCGACAAATATTAAAGTATTGCAAAATAGGGGGAATCTCACAGAACAACAGGAGCAACTTCAGAATGCTAAACGGAAAAAAAGGGATTACCTCAATAACACGCATGAGTTCAGAAACACTGCTGTTAAGCAACTGTTTTTTTTTTGATAATTCTAGAGCACAAAAACACTTTGCACAACAACTTAGGCAATAGAAAGCAGAAAGGGCTGTCACCAAGCTTAAGGTGTCTATAACAAGGAAGATAACAAGAGATCCTGTACAGGTATTAGAAATATTTTGAAAATTGTACGAAAGTCTGTACAAAGCAGAAAAATATGCAAATCAAGAAAAGATATCAATAGAAATGTTTATGGAAGAATTAAATATGCCAAGGTTAGAGGTAGATGAAGCTTAATTACTAATGGTTAGGACAGGAGGAGATGAGATAAAGTTTGTGATGTATAACCAATTTACAGGAAAGTCCCCTTGAATAGATGGTATTCCTGTGGAAGTTTGGAAGCTGGGAGGGAAAAAAACTGATAAAGATTTGGAAGGTTTTGTTTAACAGTATTTTAAGAGGAGGAGAAGTACCAACATCCTGGAAGAAAGTGGTCATCATCATCTTTCGGCTTTTCCCGTTAGGGGTCACCACAGTGGATCATCTCTTTCCATTTCTTCCTATCCTCTGCATCTTGCTCTGTCACACCAACCGCCTGCATGTCCTCTCTCACCACATCCATAAACCTTATCTTAGGCCTTCCTCTTTTCCTCTTACCTGGCAGCTCCATCCTTAGCATCTTTTTCCCAATATACCCATCATGCCTCCTCAGCACATGTCCAAACCAACGCAATCTCATCTCTCTTGCTTTGTCTCCAAACTGTCCAACATGAGCTGACCCTCTAATATACTGATTCCTAATCCTATCCATCCTAGTCACACCGAGTGCAAATCTTAACATCTTTAACTCTGCCACACCCAGCTCTGTCTTCTGCCTTTTTGTCATTGCCACTGTCTCCAACTCATATAACATAGCTGGTCTCACTACCCACTTGTAGACCTTCCCTTTCACTCTTACTGGTACCCGTCTGTCACAAATCACTCCTGACACTCTTCTCCACCCATTCCACCCTGCCTGTACTCTCTTCACCTCTCTTCCACATTCACCATTACTCTGAACTGTTGATCCCAAGTACTTAAACTCATCCACCTTTACCAACTCTACTCCCTGCATCCTCACCATTCCTCTACCCTCCCTCTCATTTACACACATATATTCTGTCTTAGCCCTGCTGACCTTCATTCCTCTGCTCTCTAGAGCATATCTCCACCTCTCCAGAGTCTCCTCAACCTGATTCCTACTCTCACTACAGATCACAATGTCATCTGCAAACATCATAGTCCACGGGCCTCCTGTCTGATCTCATCTGTCAACTTGTCCAATACCACTGCAAATAATAAAGGACTCAGAGCTGATCCTTGATGTAATCCCACCTCCACCTTAAACGAATCTGTCACTCCCACTGCAGTCCTCACCACTGTCACACTACCACTCTTACATACTTCTCTGCCATTCCCGATTTCCTCATACAATACCACAACTCTTCTCTAGGCACCCTGTCATATGCTTTCTCCAAGTCTACAAAGACACAATGCAACTCCTGACTTTCTCTGTATTTCTCCAATAACACTCTCAGAGCAAACATTGCATCTGTAGTGCTCTTTCCTGGCATGAAACCATACTGCTGATCACTGATCATCACCTCCCTTCTTAACCTAGCTTCTACTACTCTTTCCCATAACTTCACGCTGTGACCGATCCATGTTATCCCTCTGTAGTTACTGCAGCTCTGCACATCACCCTTATTCTTAAAGATAGGTACCAAAACACTTTTTCTCCACTCCTCAGGCATCCTCTGACTTTTCAAAATTTCATTAAACAATCTAGTTAAAAATTCCACTGCCATTTCTCCTAAGCACCTCCATGCTTCCATTGGTATGTCATCTGGGCCAACAGCCTTTCCATTCATCATCTTCTTCATAGCTGTCCTTACTTCTTCCTTGCTAATCTGTTTCACTTCCTGATTCACTATCCCCACATCATCCAACCTTCTCTCTCTCTCATTCTCTTTATTCATCAGCCTCTCAAAATACTCTTTCCATCTACTCAACACACTCTCCTCTCTTGTGAGTACCTTTCCCTCACTATCCTTTATCACCCTTACTTGCTTCACATCTTTCTCAGCTCTGTCCCTCTGTCTAGCCAATCGGTACAGGTCATTTTCTCCCTCTTTAGTGTCCAACCTCTTATACAACTCTCCATATGCCTTATCCTTAGCTTTTGCCTCCTCTCTCTTTGCCATGCGCCTCATCTCCTTATACTCATGTCTACTTTCTTCATCTCTTTGACAATCCCACTTCTTCTTCGCCAGCCTCTTCCTCTGTATACTCTTCTGTACTTCCTCATTCCACCATCAGGTCTCCTTGTCCTCCTTCCTCTGTCCAGATGTCACACCAAGCACCTTTCTAGCAGTCTCCCTTACTAGTTCTGCTGTAGTTACCCAGCTATTCGGTAACTCTCCACTGCCTCCCAGTGCCTGTCTTAACTCTTCCCTAAACTCCACTTCACAATCACCCTTTTTTAACTTCCACCATTTAATCCTTGGCACTGCTTTCACACTCCTCCTCCTCCTCTTCTTGATCACCAATGTCATCCTACAGATCACCATTCTATGCTGCTTAACTACACTTTCCCCTGCCACTACTTTACAGTCTCCAATCTCCTTCAGACTGGCCCTCCTACATAGGATATAATCCACCTGTGTGCATCTTCCTCCACTCTTGTACGTCACCCTATGCTCCTCCCTCTTCTTAAAATACTTATTCATCACAGCCATGTCCATCCTTTTCGCAAAATCCACAATCATCTAACCTTCTGCATTCCTTTCCTTAACACCATACCTACCCATCACTTCCTCATCCCCTCTGTTCACTTCAACAACATGCCCATTAAAGTCCGCTCCAATCACTAGTCTCTCACCCTTCAGTACACTCACCACAACTTCATCCAACTCACTCCAAAATTTCTCTTTCTCATCCATCGCACACCCAACTTGTAAAGCATATGCACTAACAACATTCATCATTACACCATCAATTTCGAGCTTCATAAAAATCACTCTGTCAGACACTCTCTTCACGTCTAAAACACTCTTGGCATATTGTTGCTTTAGTATAACCCCTACCCCATTTCTCCTGCCATACACACCATGATAGAACAATTTGAACCCATTTCCTAAACACCTGGCCTTACTTCCCTTCCATATGGTCTCTTGCACGCACAATATATCAACCTTCCTTCTCTCCAGCATATCAGCTAGCTCTCTTCCTATACCAGTCATACTGCCAACATTCAAAGTTCCTACCCTCACTGCTACACTCCTAACCCTCCTCCTCTCTTCCTGCCTTCGGGCATGCCTTCGCCCTCCTCTTCTCCTTCGGCCAACAGTAGCCCAATTTCTGCCAGCACCCTGTTGGCTAACAGTACTGGTGGCGGTCGTTGTTAACCCGGGCCTCGACCGATCTGGTATGGAAATATGAAAGTTTTGCACCATAAGTGATGTGGCAGAATTTTTACGCCAGATGCCCTTCCTGACGCAACCCTCCCCATTTATCCGGGCTTGGGACTGGCACAAAGAAATGCACTGGCTTGTGCATCCCCAGTGGCTGGGTTATCCTGGAATCTTTACCCTCTTTAGGTATTACAATTACTACCACTTTCATCCTGGAAGAAAGTGGTAGTAAGTGTAATACCTAAAGTGGGTAAAGGATCCATCAGATCCAGCTTCATAAAGGCCCATTTCAATACTAAATCATGATTATAAAGTGTTTATGTCTATAATGGCTAAAAGAATAGCAAACGTGATGCCAAAATTGATCAATGCGGTTTTGAGAAGGGGAGGCAAACATTTGACAACATAAACAGAAAAAAACAGTGATGATCCAGAGTGAAGCAAAATGTAAGAAAATACCAAAGTTGCTGGTCTGTCGATGCAGAGAAAGCATCTGTCAGAGTAAGTTGGAATTTTTTTAGTACAGCAAAGAAAGCATTTGCATTCCCTGATAAAATTATAACACTGATTAGGAGGCTGTATGAAGGATCAGAGGTGAAAATTAAAGTGAGTGGGGTCCACTCTGATAATCTCTGCTTAAGCAGAGGAACCAGGCAAGTGTGTCCTCTCTCCCTTTTGCCATTTGCATCATATTCAGAACCACTGGAAAAGAAAATAAGGGACTCAGAAATTCAAGGATATAATTGGTATGGTAGTCAAGAACAGCTGGCTCTATTTGCAGATGATATTACTTTATACCTGACAAAACCAGAAAGACATTACAGTGTTGTGAAACATTTTGAGACTGTGTCAAATCTTTTCGGGATACAAAATGAATGAAGCTAAAACAAAGGCAATAGCAATAAATTACATAGCAATATCCTTATTTATGGGGACAAAAAGCAGTACTTAGGAATATGGATTAAAAACGATTCTGGTGTGGCAGCTAAGGATATGTGGGAAAAGACTAAACAAAAGATAATATAAAAACTGAGAACATGGAAGATTTTTATATGGATATCGATAGTATGACACAAGCAGTCAAAATGTTTTTAGTCCCTTTATTCTTATACACTGGTCAGGCATATTTTTATCAAACAGAGGAGAAGATGTGGACAGCAATTAATAAAGAGCTGAAGGATTCTGTCTGGGAGGGGAAGACGGCAAGAGTCAAGTGGGATAAGCTGATTCTACCAATAGAAAGTACATTTGTGTACACTTACCATAAATGTAGATGTTCGAGTGTATTCATTGTTGCAGTCATCACATTTGGGTTATCTGCTTGCAGTAGCCCTCAGTCGGCCTGATTAAAAAAGTCTTGGGTCCTGAGTTGCTGTCTCATCTTCCATGATGTCAGGTGGTCAGGGGTATAAAGCATGCAGCCAACGCCATTTCTTGCCCCAGATGTCAGGTGGCCCCCCCCCAATGGGAAGCAATTTTATATATATATATATATATATATATATATATATATATATATATATATATATATAAGGTTAAACCTCCAACAAAAAAGCAAATACACCAAAAAGCTTTTAAGCATGGTAAAAGAGAATATATGTATAGACAAAAGAAGTCAGGGGGCTGGAGAGAGGGTGACCAGGACTGCAACAGTGAATACACTCGAACATCTACATTTATGATAAGTGTACACAACTGTACTATGTTCTTCATGTTTCACTGTTGCAGTCATCACGTTTGGGTAGATTCCCAAAGCTAAGGATGGGAGGAGGTAATTAGATAGCATTAGGACCAGCTATAAGGCCCTGCAAGACTGCAAAATTGGCAAATGGTAATGCTTGGTGAAAGTATGTACAGAACGCCAGGTAGCAGCTTCTAGGACATCCCTGGTAGGGACACCTCTGAAAAAGGCTGTAGAGGTAGATGCAGCCCTGGTTGAATGTGGTCTAATCCCCTGTGGGACAGGTTTTCCATAGTGGTTATAGCAGAAATGAATGCCATAAATGAATGCAATGGCCTATCCATTTAGAAATGGCTTGTTTTGAAATAGCCTTCCCTCTGCCCCTGCTGCAAATGCCACCAGCAGTTGTTCATATTTCCTTTAAGGTTTAGTCCTGTCCAAGTAAAATCTAAGTTGTCTGTGCGCATCTAAGGAGTGCAGTATCCGTTTCCCTTTGTTCTGTGGATTAGAAAAGAAGATTGGAAAATGAATGGACTGATTAAGAGCCACACTGGATACTACCTTGGGCATGAAGGTGGGATTGGTCCTGAGGGACACCCTGTCCGCATGAAAGATGATAAAAGGCTCCTCTGCCATAAGAGCCTGTAATTCAGATACCCTTCTTGCTGAAGTGATTGCTAAATGGAAGGCTGTTTTCCAAGAAAGGAATTTTAACTCTGCACTTGCAGCTGGTTCAAAAGGAGGAAGAGTGAGTTTCCCCAATACAAAGTTAAGGTCCCATGCTGGAGTTGGGGCTCTCCTGGGTGGTCTTAAGTTTTTGGCCCCTCTGAGGAACTGCTTGAGCATTGGATAAGAGAAGAGGGGTGGTCCTGTGTTATAATGAGCTGAAATAGCTGAGGCATGAATTTTGATGAATGAAAAAGAAAGGCCTTTGTGAAGCATCGCAGTTAAATATTGAAGAATCTGAGGTAAATTGGGCACTGCTGTGCCCATGCCTTGAGTTTGGGTCCAGGCACATAATCTCTTCCATTTTTCAGCATAAGATTTTCTAGTACTAGGCTTCCTTGCCTCCAAAATGCCATCCAACACTTGTTTACTGAGGGATGGTAATGGAAAGATTAGGCAATGAGCCAGGCTGCCAGGTTCAGGGTTTGAAGCTGAGGGTGTAGAATCTGACATTCCTGCTGAGACAGCAGGGTAGGGGTCTGAGGCAGGCATGGAACATGGACACACTGCGCAAGAGGGGGTACCAGTGTTGGCGTGGCCAGTCTGGTGCAATCAGTGTCGTCCTTGGTTTGTCCTTCCTGTTTGATCTTTACTAGTACTTTGGAGAGGAGAGGCTGAGGGGAAAGGCATAAACTGATAGATTTTTCCAGCTGAAGGACAGAGCATCCACTTTCCAAGCTTGTTTGTGGGGAGTCCTTGTGCAGAATTTGTCCAATTGGTAGTTCTGGGGGAAGGCAAACAGGTCTATATCTGGGCTCCCCCATTTGTTTATCAACATGCTGAAAGTCTTTGGGTCCAGTTTCCACTCATGTGGGTCCATGATATTTCTGCTTAGTTCGTCTGCCAATGTATTTAGTTTTCCTGGTAGGAATTGAGCCTGTAGATGCACTTGGTAGCTCAAGGCTGTGTTCCACAGAGCCATGGCTAGTCTGCAGAGGGGGTATGAATGGGTACCCCCCTGCTTGTTTATGTACCACATAACAGTGGTGTTGTCCGTCTTTGCCATTAATTGTCCTGGAAGAATGTGGTCCTTGAAGGCTGTCAGAGCATTCTGTACAGCTAACATTTCTTTTTGATTGATATGCAGGTGCATTTGACTTGGGTTCCACTTGCCCTGAATGCACTTCCCTGCTAGGTGAGCCCCCCCCATGCATAGTCTGATGTGTCTGTTGTTAGGGTTTAGGCGGCAGGGGTAGAGTGAATGGTAGTCCTTTGTTTTGGTGGCAGGCCTCCACCCACCAAAGGAACTCTAACTGCAGGCAAGAATAGGAATCATTGCTTCGAGATCCTGAGAATGTTGACACGATAGGCTTTTTAGATACCACTGTAGTTTCCTCATATGCAGTCTTGCAAATGGAATTAGGAGAATGCAGGAGGCCATGAACCCCAAGGCTTGCAGTATTTGCCTTGCAGACAGCAGGGTTTTTGTAGTCATTAGTTTGAAGTAAGTTGTCAAATGAATTTGTTTCTCTGGCGTTAGGAAAGCCATCTGGGAAGTTGTGTTCAAGCTTGCTCCCAGGAATATAATTTGCTGACAGGGTACAAGATGTGATTTCTTTTCGTTTATGGTGTACCCCAGACAAGTTAGCACCTTTTGTACAAATGCCAGATGATTCAAAAGTATATCCTGGCTTTCTGCCTGAATTAGACAATTGTCCAAGTATGGATATATTTGAATATTTCTTTGCCTGCAAAAGGCAATGACTGGAGCTAGGCACTTTGTGAATATCCAGGGTGCAGTAGATAAGCCAAAGGGCAATGCAGAAAACTGATAGTGCATGCAGCCTGCTTTGAAGCATAGGTATCTTCTGCAAGACTCCCTGATTGGGATGTGCAGGTAGGCTTCCTTTAAATCCAGTGTTGCCAACCAGGCATCCTTGCCTAACATAGGAAGCAATTGGTGAAGAGTTAGCATCTTGAAATTTGGAATCATCAAAAAGGTGTTTGGGATAGAAAGGTTCAGGATAGGACGCCATGAGTTGTTTTTTCTGGGTACCAGGAAAAGCCTTGAGTAAAAATCTTGTCCCTTTTCCTCTTCTTGTACAGCTTGAATAGCCTTTAAACTTAACAGAGAGAGAGTACTTGCTTTTGAGCCTCTGCCCACTGATTTGGGGGTAGATCTGGCCAACCGTTTGGGGTTGGTAATGTGTGGAAGTGAAATTTGTATCCTTGGGAAACTATATTTAAAACCCATTTGTCCTGGGTAATGAGTTCCCAGTTTTTTGCTTGCAAAGCAATCTTTCCCCCTAAAGGAGCAGTCAGTTGAGAAGTGCTTGGAAGTTTTACAGCTTACCATGGGGGGTGTCTTACTACTCCCTGTTTTGGAAGTGGGAGCCCCCCACTACTTAGTCCTGTGCGTACCCTCGGACTGAAGCCTGAGTGTTCTGCTGGTTCTGGGTTTGGACTGAGAAGGCCTGGAAGAGGCAGGAAAGGACCAATTCTTAGAGGGCCAATGCCTACTAAATCTTGGAGGCTATACTTGTAGGAAATCTTTAACAGTTTGCATAGGTTTAGCTTTTTCCTCCATCTTTTTAAGAATTTCTTCTACTTTGTCGCCAAACAGGCAGTCTTGATTTAAGGGAGCATCCAGCAATTTAGTTTTAACATGATCTGGCAAAGATTGCTCCTTAAGCCAAGCATGCCTTCTATGTACACATCCGGTAACAGGAGCCCTGCAAGATGCTTCTAGTGAATCAAAACCACATTGCAAAGTATGTTTTCCAACCTGTTCAGCAGAATGCATTAAATCCTGTAAATCCTTATTTTCAGCACAGCCAGGAATCAACATCATCTTCTGTTTAAGCAATCCAATAATATGCTGCTGATACTTTAACATATGAAACTGGCAATTTAAGGCCCCGATGGCCAAGTTTGCAGAGTTGTATACTTTCTTACCCCATCTATCCAGGGCCCTAGAATCTCTATCAGAGGGGGTAGGATTTTTGCCAGTAGTAGCTTTAATGCCCTTGGGTCCCTGTGAAATGGTCTCAGGATCCGCAGTAGGATTTTTAAAAAGGAACTTGTGAGAGTCAGGAGCCCTGCAATATCTATCAGGTTTTCTGGGAGCAGGAGGTAAAGAGTCAGGGGTCAAGCTAGATTCCGAAAAGGTATCATCTACAATGTCTAGCACAGGAGGAATAGCTAAAGGCCTGTGTTGGGGCAGGAGTAAGAAATCCCTAAGCCTCTTTTTAGAATCAAGAGTAATCCTGGCTTTCCCAGTGAAAATGCTCACTAAGAACATGCAAAGTTTCATCAAAAGAAAAATCCTCTGGGGGAGAAGCAGAGGGAATAAAATTCTCTGCATCAGAATCCTCATAGGTAGATAAGGGTAAATCCTGGTCATCAGAGGGAACAGAATTTTCAGAAACCTGATCAGAAGTTTCATAATCAAATTCAGTCCTACGTCTCTTAGAGGGGGAAGGTTGGCTTCCCCTGATTAAAGTAATAAGGTCTTCAGCCATTCTTATCATTTGTTTTTTAGGCACAGAGGCCTGACCATGCAGTCTGGGCGTCGGTTTTCTAGGCATGGTTCGAGATTTAGGCCTTGAAGAAGAAGATGGCGTCGGTTTAATGAGCAAGTCAGTAGACCTGAATACACCCACAGAAGCCGGTGCCTGCACAGCGGCTCTTGACCCATCCAAGGTAGCTACATCCTCAGGTTCCACAGTTGAAGCATCTCGAGGCATACCAGACTCCAAATGGGTCTCAGTAGAGGCCTGCAAATCTGAAGTAGCGGGTATCAGGGGCTGCAAAAGCGCCTCACTGAGTACCAGTGAACTGGCAACTAGCTTAGGAGAAGCATCGTCGGTAGTTTTGGACCTAGGCGGCCTGTCTCTGTCTTTATCTTTGCGTTTTTTCGGAATGTCGGTAGTCGGGTGGCTTACCGAAGACATATCTGGATAATTGAACCGAGTGCCAAAATATTTAGAAGCGAAAATATACCGATGACGAATAGTTTGTGGTTTAAATAAGGCACAAAACCGACAGCGAGGTATGTCGTGGTCAGGGTCTAGGCAAGGAATACAGTACGAATGAAAATCTTTATGAGGTATTTGCTTTCCATACAAAATACAATTATTGACTTTTACTGACATAGGTTTAGAGCAAGAAAAAAGTTTCCTCAACGTTTACTTAGCTTTAGTTGAAGACTACGGTTCTGAAACTCAAAAACAAAAATTTCAGGAGTCGGCCAACCGGCACTTGCGAACTGCTTCTGCTTCAGGCACTGCATGTCAAGAAAGACTGATGTAATGGCACTGGCTGCATGCTTTATACCCCTGACTACCTGATGTCATGGAAGATGAGACAGCAACCGACAAAGGACTCAAGACTTTGATAATCAGGCCGACTGAGGGCTACTGCAAGCAGTTAACCCAAATGTGATGACTGCAACAGTGAAACATGAAGAACATCAAGGTGTACTGGGATTCCCTGAGCTGAAGGGGTATTTCAGAGCAACACAGTTAAGGTTCCTATACATAGCACAAGCAGAAAACTATAATTCAAATTGGAAAGAGATAATGATGAAATGGGGGGAAGCTCAACAGGGAAAGACTGGGACTTTGGATGCAGACCTTTAAGGAGAACAACAATAATCATCCACAATATTATATTCTTGAAGTAGAAGAAGGTCTTCGAAGAACTAAGCCAACAAGGGAATGGAGAAAGAGGATTCTGCTGATAGGGATGACTGCAATTAGTGATACAGACAATAGACAATGGGGGGGGGACATATTGGAGAAAACTGGCAAAGGATCGAAGGCAATGGGAGCAAATAACTACAGAGAAGGAAAGGCAATAGAATGGGAAGACGCCAAGAACTTATTTGGACTGCAGGCTAGAGATTGCCTTCCATATCGAGGATTGATATCAGAGTATAGGAAAAGAGAAAGAAATAGGGGGGCCCTGAACAAAAGACCGGCATTGGTAGAGTTTTTAGCAGAATCTAGAACAGAAGTTGCCTTTAAGAAAGGAATAATTAATACAGCATATACAATATTGCAGGATAACTATAAGAATCAATCAGAGGAGGTTAGGAAGGATTGGGAAGAGAGTTTAAATAAGCAATTCACTAATAAACATTGGGGGGATATATGTATGTTTTCCAAATATGCAACAAGACCTAGAAGATTTAGGATCTTTGCCTGGAACTGTTTATACAGGTATTTTTATACACCAAGCAGACTTCAAAGAATTTTTCCTCATGTAGACAGCAAATGTTGGGAGGTGTGATGGGGAAAAAAGAGGTAACTGGGAACATATTTTCTGGAAGTGTAATGAGTTAGCAGACTTTAAAGATTCCCTGCAGACTGCTATGTCGAAGATGATGGGTGAGCAAACTGGTGTAAATAGGGAAATTATTTTTTAAGCTATGATACAGAATCAGAATTGCCTAGACATATTAAGGCCTTGCTGAGTCTAATTATGATGGCTGCCAAAAAACAGTTACAAGAAAATGGAAATCAAAGTCTAAATCAACTTGACTAGAAGTAGTGAGTATAGTAATAGGAATAAAACAACTGAACTGGGATCTTTAGAAAAGTGTAGGAGCAAATTACATAGATAAAAATGAGAAATGTTGGATCAATACATGTAGAGGAGGAATGAGGTATAAAAGACATCAGGATATGAATGAGCTATGTAATGGTTGACTAACAGTGACTGGATATATTAAAAGTGATGTATAATGCTTGCAGACACAGCTGTGTCGGCATGGTTTGGAATTTAGGATGTTTGTATGTGAGATTGTTTCACTATGGTCACTATGGTTTATTTTCATTTATATAAATGTAACATTGCCTATGTTATACATGATAATTTAATAAAGATGTTACTTGTCTTCAGGGGTGCTTCCGCAGCTAAGCTTTCATGGCAGTATCTGACTCAGCAGAATAAATATAAAATACATTGTTGTACTCACCATCACAGATAAACCTTGCATAAGAACAACAGGGCAAGAGAATTAGGAAAATCCTTTGAATGGCTACTTCATTCACAAATTCCAGGTCCTGTGCCTTGAAGTCTAATATTAATACAAGTGCTGCTAATCTTAAATCCTCTTCATGGCAGCAAACCTGAAATATAAACAAGGGACACACAATATGCCACTCTACTGATCAGAAATAAAAGAACAAAGCAAACTGCATAGAAAATTAGATAACCACTATCCAAATGAGCAGTCCTCTAGTGGAGTGGCAGATAGTAATGTGTTGTCAAGTGTCTAGAGGACATCTCATACGCATAATTCAATTTGTCCACCTCTAACTATAAAAAATCAGATTCTTCAAGGGAATATATTTTTCACTTTTTTTGTCTGGGGACCACTGATGCTGGTCTGCAAGTGGCTGCAGGCTTTTAGGGAAGAAAGTAATCTCACAGAACAAAAACAATAGCAACTGCAGAATGCTAAAAGGAAAATAAGGGAGTATTTGTATAACATCCATAAGTGTAGAAAAGCTGGTGTTAAGCATCTATTTTTGACAAATCCAGAGTACAAAAAACTTTTAACACAACAGCTAAGGCAACAAACAGTAGAAAGGGGTGTCACCAAACTTAGGGAGTTTGTGACAAAAAAAATAACCAGAGATCATATACAGGTATTAAAGATTTCAAAAATGTTATAAACATCTATATAAAGCAGAGGAATGTGGAAGCCAAGAAAAGGAATACATGGAAATATGACAGAAGTATACCACAATCAGAGGAAGATGAGGCTTAGCAATTAATAGATAAGATAGGAAAAGATGAAATAAAAAATGGTGATGTATAACAAATCGACAGGGAATGTGGAAGTCTGAAAAGTAGTAGGGGATAAACTGATAATGATCTGCAAGGTTATAGCAGTATTTTAAAGGGGGGGGGCATCTTGCAAGAAAGCTGTGGTGGCTACATCACCAAAGAGAGTAAAGACTCTTCAGACCTAGTTTCACATAGACCCATTTCAATTTTTAAGCCATGACCATAAAGTGTTTATGTCTACAGTAGCTACTAGGCAGGCAAGTCTTACAAAAATTAACAGATGTGGATCTATGTGGTTTTCAGGAGGGGAGGCGAACATTTGACAACATGAACAGGACAATGAGGATCCAGAGGAAAACTGAATGCAAGAAAACACTACTACTGTTGCTAGACCTTGATGCAAAAATGCATTTGTAGAGTCAGCTAGGATTTTGAGTAAGGCAATAGTAGCATCTGCATTCCTTGACAGAATAATAAGGTTAATTAGGAGGATATGAAGGGTCAGAGGCAAGAATTAACATGAGACGGTTTCTCTCCAACAAGCTGTGTCAGAATAGAGGAATGAGGCAGAGATGTCCACTTTCCTCTTTATTAATTGCGTTATACTTAGAGAAATTTGTAAAGAAAAACATTCAATGATATAAATGACAAAGTAATCATGAAAAAGTTAGCTTTATTTGGAGAAAACACTATTTTATAATTGAAAGATCCAGTAAAGGATATGTCAGTGCTGTAGAACATTTTGAGACAGTTTCAAATAAAACAAAGGCTGTCTCCTGTAAATATATGTTCTAACACAAACTGGTTCAGTAATACCTATATTAATGGGGACAGAATAAGATGAAGTATTTTAGGTGTAAAGATTAAGAGGGATTCTATGATGGATGTAATTGGTAAGGTAATCAAGAAAAGATGGTTTTACCTGCAAATAATATCTTGCATCTGATAAATCCAGAAAAGAACATCTCAGTGTTGTCAAACATTTTTTGAGACAGGTTCAAGCATTTTGAGGATACAAAATTAATGAAGATAAAAAAGGCTATAGCTGTAAATTATGTACCCACACATGAATCGGTCCAGCAATACCCATCTTTATGGGGATACATTACGATGAAATATTTATGAGTATGTATTAAAAATGCTTTGTTATGGCAGCTAAGGATATGCGAGAAGAGAACAAAAGATAAAAAACTGAGAAACTGGAAACTCTTGTTTATGGATATGGACAGTAAGGCACACGCAGTGATATTTTTCTTAGTCCCTTTAATTCTATACATGGGTCAAGCATATTTTTATCAACCAGAGAATTTGCGAACAACAATTAATAAAAAGTTGAAGAAATTTATACTGGAAGGGAACACGGCAAGAGTTAACTTAGAAAAATTTATCCTACCCATAGAAGAAGGTGATTTAAGATGACCTGATTTAAAGGAATACTGTTGCACTGTTAAGGATCATATACATAACAAAAGGAGAAGGCTATAAATCAAAGTATAAAGGGATGATGATGAAACAAGATGGAAGTTCGAGAGACAAGGGGTCTGTAGGATTTTAGATGCAGGTCCTTAAGGAAAATAGCAACAACCATACAAAATACTATAGTCACAAAATAGCAAAATGTATACCAAAAAGTAGGCCAACATGGAAATGGAGAAAGGAGATTTTGCCAATAGGGATGACTGCAAGCAGAGGTATAGAAAACATGGAAGAGGGGCTGGAATTTACAGAAAAAAAAACTGGCAGAGGAAGCAAGGTATTGAAAGCAAATAACTATGAAGGGAAAGGTAATAGAGTGGGAAGAGTTTGTACTGCAAATATGAGACTACCTACCAGGGATTAACATCAGAGTACAGAAAGATAGAAAGGCATAGGGGAATGCCAAGTGAGAGCCCAGCTCTGGTACAGTTTTTAGGTGAGTCTAGAACAGAACTACTGTTAAGTACGGGATAAGTAGTAAGGCATATAAAATACTGCATGTTAACTATAAGAATCGATCACAGGAGGTTAAAAGACTGGAAAGACAAACTAGAAAGATAATTTATAAAGGAACAATGTCAGGACATTTGTATGGCTAACAAGCTTGTAACAAAGTCAAGAAGGTTTAGGATTTTTGCTTGGAAGTGTTTGCAAAGGTATTTTATACCTCAAGCAGACTTCAGAGCATTTTTCCTCAGGAAAACAGGAAATGCTGGAGGCGTGATGGAAAAGACAATATAGCATCTTTTCTGGAAGTGTAAAGAGTTGGCAGATTTAAAAAATGCCAGACAGAGCACTCTGGTAGAAATGTTGCATACTGTTGTAATTAAGGAAATAGTTCTTTGAGCTGGCACACAGGATTTGAATTGCTAGATATAGTAAAGCTTTACTAAATTTAATGCTATTGTTTGCCAAAAAAAATTAAAAATTACTAGAAAACTGAAATCAATATCTAAACTAGCCACCGAAATACTGAATTTTGTAAAGGAGATTAAAAAAATGGAGATATGGAATTTAGAAAAGGGTAGGAGTAAATTACATAGAAATAACCAACTTCTCTCTCCCATCCAACATGGATTCGGCCCCGCCCACAGTACTACCACATCCCTTCTCTCTTTCACTAACCACATCAACCAAAACAGACACTTAGGCAAACTAACATCTTCCATTTTCTTGGACCTGTCAAAAGCCTTTGACATGGTCAACCATCCTAAACTACTTTACTCCCTCACTTAGCTGGGTCTTAGTAACCATGCACTAGCCTGGCTTCAGAACTACGTACAAGGTAGGCAACAAGGAGTGCGATGGGACAACAACCTATCCTCCCTGCTACCCATTACTACCGGAGTCCCACAAGGGTCCATTCTGGGACCCATTCTATTCTCCATTTTCAATAATAATCTCCATAGCATCTGCCAAGATGCAACTGCTATACAATACACAGATGACTCAACAGTCATCTGCTCAGCAAATGATCCCCACAAACTCCTCTCTAACACACAAAAAAGCCTTCCAATCTATCAAAGCCTGTTTTTTTTAACAAAAACCTATTACTAAATCCCAAAAAGACCAAACTCTTGCTATTCAAACCAAACAAATCCACCACAATGCTCAAGTGCTTTAAAATTTTGTCCAGAGATGGGACTACCATCTCTCCAGACACTCATACTAAATTGCTAGGAGTGACCATTGACAACAACCTCAAATTTGATCTACATATAAATCAAACCATTAAAAAAAAATCCACAAAAAACTGGCCAGTCTTTACAAAAATAAAGTATTTCAAACTCAACCCGCCAGAATAACCAAAGCTCAAACTCACCTCCTCTCCACACTACTCTATGCCACACCTATCTTCACCAACCTACCCAAAACTGAAATCATCACGCTCAATGTCTGTTACAATCAAATAGCCAAATTTGCCACCGGTGTCCCCTACCCATCCCACCACTGTCACTCACTAAAGCAACTCAAATGGCTTGAGTTCCTCATCTCCCATCAACTTTCATTTGCCCATAAACTCCTAGCACTTCCAGACAAAACCCCAGCACTGTCCAATCTGCTAAAACTATAAATCAATCCCAGACAACTTTGCTCTAGTGACAAAAGACTAATCAAAATGACCAAAATCAATAGCACAGCAGGTGACTTCCTCTTCCATAACCACATAGGCAAAATTTGGAACTCCTTACCTTCTTCCATTACCTCAACTGACTCAAAAGTTACATTCAAAAAGTTACTCAAAGAACACCTAAAACTCTCATGGATATGCTCCTGCTCCACTCCTGGCTTACCTCCCTCACTCACCCCTCTCCCCACTCCCTGCTACCTGTCACTTCTTCCCATTATTAGGAACAGTAACTCCTACCTATGGTGTTTTCGCCTCCTAATATCTATCCAGAATGTCCACAGATATTCACATTCCATCTCAGAACTCTATTAATAGTCACCCACTGAACCCTATCATCTCACTTAACCTCCCCTTGCTTAGGTTTGTCTCACACAATGTGATAACTGGAACTAATGTACTTTCTATGAACTTTTGCTTTTATTTATTTTTTTGCTTCATAAAGTACAGTTTTGTACCTACCATAAATGTAGATGTTCGAATGCTAATACAGCTGCAGTAATCACAGATGGGTTTTCTGTCGTCAGGCGGGTCCTCAGTCAGACGAATTCCAAAGTCTAGGTCCGGCGTCGGTTGTTGTCGCTTTCTTTCCTGACGTCAGTGCGACAGGGGTATATAAGACACAGCCGACGCCATATTCTTCAGTCTTTCTTGCCCCAGATGTCAGGTGCCCCCAGAAGGAAGGCAATACATAAATTATATATATATATATATATATATATATATATATATATATATATATATATATATATAGTCAAGCAATGCAATATAATCAAAAATCAGTAGTTGCAAGCAAATACACCACAGAAGGATAACCCAATCAGGTTGTATGAGGAGGTACAAATGAATGAAATGTCCCAACACGTAGGGCAACCAACAAAGAATAATTCCAAAATACGATAACAGCTTCAAAAGTCAAGGCAACACACTAAACCTTGGAGGAAAACTCCTTTTATTCCACCGACTGAGCGCTTTCACCATAAAATGGCTTCTTCAGAGTCAGTGTATAACAAAAATCTTAAACAATATATAGTCAGTTAACAATCTCATCAAACTATTACTTAATTAATCAATTAATCATTTAAAACAACAAAGTTCAAAAAACTTTGTAAAGTTCTTTCAACAGTTCATTCTCACCTGTCATTATAAAAATGTGTGCATATATATAATGCTAATGTGTATATATACATTGTATAATTCTATTGCAAAATTAAAAATATAAAAGTAATAACTTAATAACCTTATAAATTTGTAATCAAATTTGTTTTGTTTTGTTTTCAATTTATATAATACATAGATTAGGTATAATACATTCACAGTTAACAACGTCCCTATGTATTAAATAATACTAGCCTTGTATTTCAAAACAGGTTTGATCGAAATGTATTCATTTATTCCAGGGTACCTGGTGGCATTTAATCTAAATTGCCACATCGTTTCCAATAATGCTACCCTGTTTCCTACATCACCCTCATAATCCAACATTACCCTATCAATTACAAAAAATACAAACTTCTTGAATTCCTTACAGTTAATACTATGCATATAGAGTGCATTGTGGGAATCCTTGTTCTTTATAGCTCTAACGTGTTCCATCATCCTATCTCGTAACCTACGGGTGGTCATACCTATGTAGAATGCCTCACAGGTAACGCATAGACTCGCATATACTACATTCTTGGTGTTACAGTTGCATTTCCCCGGGCAAGGTAACGAATACCCCCACCCTTGGATGCTTATGTTAGAGCCTTCTGCAATGTACCTACAGCTCCTACAGTGACCACACTTGGACATTCTTGAATACATTGCAGAAGGCTCTAACATAAGCATCCAAGGGTGGGGGTATTCGTTACCTTGCCCGGGGAAATGCAACTGCAACACCAAGAATGTAGTATATGCGAGTCTATGCGTTACCTGTGAGGCATTCTACATAGGTATGACCACCCGTAGGTTACGAGATAGGATGATGGAACACGTTAGAGCTATAAAGAACAAGGATTCCCACAATGCACTCTATATGCATAGTATTAACTGTAAGGAATTCAAGAAGTTTGTATTTTTTGTAATTGATAGGGTAATGTTGGATTATGAGGGTGATGTAGGAAACAGGGTAGCATTATTGGAAACGATGTGGCAATTTAGATTAAATGCCACCAGGTACCCTGGAATAAATGAATACATTTCGATCAAACCTGTTTTGAAATACAAGGCTAGTATTATTTAATACATAGGGACGTTGTTAACTGTGAATGTATTATACCTAATCTATGTATTATATAAATTGAAAACAAAAAACAAAAACAAATTTGATTACAAATTTATAAGGTTATTAAGTTATTACTTTTATATTTTTAATTTTGCAATAGAATTATACAATGTATATATACACATTAGCATTATATATATGCACACATTTTTATAATGACAGGTGAGAATGAACTGTTGAAAGAACTTTACAAAGTTTTTTGAACTTTGTTGTTTTAAATGATTAATTGATTAATTAAGTAATAGTTTGATGAGATTGTTAACTGACTATATATTGTTTAAGATTTTTGTTATACACTGACTCTGAAGAAGCCATTTTATGGTGAAAGCGCTCAGTCGGTGGAATAAAAGGAGTTTTCCTCCAAGGTTTAGTGTGTTGCCTTGACTTTTGAAGCTGTTATCGTATTTTGGAATTATTCTAGGTTGTATGAGGAGGTGTTAGCCACTAGGCCTTTACCAAGAGGGGAAGGAGGGAGGGAAACCTGTACTGCAGCTGTATTAGCACTCGAACATCTACATTTATGGTAGGTACAAAACTGTACTATGTTCATCGTGCATACAGCTGCAGTAATCACAGATGGGTAGAATCCCAAAGCTACGCACAGGGTGGTAGGCACTAGGTGGAACTGGGAGCAGCCAGAATGCCCTGCAACACAGCAGTGGCAAAGCCTGCTTTAGTTTTGGAATATAAAGGCAGGTGGTAGTGTTTTGTGAAGGTATGCACAGAACTCCAAGTGGCTGCCTCCAAAATATCTTTGGTAGGGACTCCTCTGAGGAAGGCTGTAGAGGTAGCTGTGGCCCTTGTGGAGTGGGATCTGATGCCTGTAGGAACAGGTTTGCCATGAAAGGAGTAACAAAACCGTATGCAATGGCCTATCCATTTTGAAATTGTCTGTTTGGAAATTGGCTTCCCTTGAGCTCCTACAGCATAGGACACAAAAAGTTGTTCTGATTTCCTGAAGGGCTGTGTTCTGTCCAAATAGTAACGTAGCTGTCTATGGATGTCTAAGGAATGTAGCAGCCTTTCCCCTTTGTTTTGAGGATTGGGGTAAAAGGTAGGTAAGTGTATGGCCTGATTTAAAGCTACCCTGGATACTACCTTAGGCATAAATGACGGGTTGGTACATAGGGAAACCCTGTCCTGATGGAAGATGAGAAAGGGCTGCACAGCCATGAGGGCTTGTAGTTCCGAAACCCTACGAGCTGAGGTAATGGCCAGAAGAAAAGCTGTTTTCCAGGACAAATATTGCAAATCTGTTGAGGCAGCTGGTTCAAAGGGAGGTAATGTTAATTTTTCTAGAATGTAGTTAAGATTCCAGGCTGGTATTGGTGGTTTCCTTGGAGGTCTTATATTCTAAGCTCCTCTGAGGAACTGTCTTAAAAGTGGGTGAGAGAATAAGGGTGGATCAGTGTTGTATTCTGCAGAAATGGCTGAGGCATGAATTTTGATGGAGGAGAATGAAAGTCCACTGTTCAACAGCTCAGCTAGATACTGTAATATCTGAGGCAAATTCAGTTTTCTAGGATCCTGGCCTTTTTTCTCATTCCAAGCGCAAAAATGTTTCCATTTTGCGGAGTAAGCCTTTCTAGTAGATGGCCTTCTGGCCTCCAAAATGACATCCTGCACCTCTTTGGAGAGTAGGGTCTGTTGTGGTGTTAAGGAATTTTCCATGCAGCCAGATTGAGAGTTTTCAGCTGACTGTGAAGAGTTTTGTAGCTGTGCTGAGTCAGTAGAAGAGGCATTAGAGGTAGGGTCCAGGGAGGAGTATGTGTTAGGCTCCTCAGGAGTGGGTACCAGTGTTGTCTTGGCCAGTCTGGAGCAATCAGTATCATCTTCGGTCTGTCTGCTCTTGCTTTCAAGAGCACCTTGGGCAGAAGAGGCAAAGGTGGGAAAGCGTAAACTGTCCATGCTGCCCAACTGAAAGAAAGGGCGTCCACTCTCCAGGCCTTTGGATGAAAGGTCCTTGAACAGAACTTTTTCAATTGATGATTCCTGTGGGAGGCGAAGAGATCTATGTCTGGTCTTCCCCATGCCTGGATTATCTTTGTAAATACTTGAGGATGCAACTTCCATTCGTGTGGATCTGTCATATTTCTGCTTAGATTGTCTGCCAGCGTGTTTTCCAATCCTGGCAAGTACTGTGCTTGAAGTTCGATTTGCCATTCCAGAGCCAAGTTCCAAAGTGACATGGCTAGCCTGCACAGGGGGTATGAATGTGTTCCACCTTGTTTGTTTATGTACCACATTACTGTGGTGTTGTCTTTTCTTATCAATAATTGCCCTGGATGCAGGAGGTCCTTGAAAATTGTAATTGCATTTATCACTGCTAGCATTTCTTTTTGATTGATGTGAAGGTGCTTTTCCTTTTGAGACCATTTGCCCTGAATGCACCTGTCTGTCATGTGTGCCCCCCCCCCCCCCCAGGCGTAGTCTGAGGCATCTGTTGTGATGACTTGATTTGCTTGAGGCTTGCAGAATGGAAGACCTGTGTTTGTTTGGCATGCTTGGGCCCACCATAGAAATTCCTTTTGCAAACATGGAATTATTGGTATTATTGTTTCCAAACTGTGGCTGTGTTGAGACCATAGGTTTTTTTAGGTACCATTGAAGTTTCCTCATATGCAACTTTGCACATGGGATTAGAAGAATGCAAGATGCCATGAAGCCCAGAGCCTGCAGGATTTTCCTTGCAGTGAGCCTGGTACAATTTGCTAGTATTTTGAAGTAATGAGTTAGCTGCCCTTGTTTTTCTGGCGTAAGATAGGCCATCTGAGTGTTTGTGACCAAGTTGGCACCCAGGAAAGTTATTTTCTGAGATGGTGTTAGCCTGGATTTTTCCTTGTTGACTGTGTATCCCAGAGAATTCAATAACCGTGTTACATAAGCCAGATGTTCCAGAAGTATGTGCTTGTTGTCCGCTTGGATCAGGCAGTCATCCAAATAAGGGTAAATTTGTATCCCTTGAAGTCTGCAGTAGGCAATTACTGATGCCAGGCATTTCGTGAATACTCTGGGCACAGTAGATAAGCCAAAGGGCAATGCAGAGAATTGATAGTGGATTGAACCTGCAAGAAATCTGAGGTATCTTCTGCAGCTTTGTCTAATTGGGACATGCAGGTATGCCTCCTTGAGGTCCAATGTTACCAGCCAAAACTCCTTGCCCAGCATGGGAAGAAGCTGCTGTAATGTGAGCATCTTGAATTTTGGTACGAGTAGAAATGTGTTTAGGATTTATAAGTCCAAAATGGGTCTCCAGTCGGTTCCTTTCCTTGGTACCAGAAAAAGTCTGGAATAAAAACCTTGATCTTGTTCGTGAGTAGGTACCTCTTGAATAGCTTTCATGGCCATAAGCTTTGAAATTTGTATTTGAGCCTCTGCCCTTTGATTGTGTGGCAGGTTCGGCATGCCTCTCATTTTTGGAAGAGTGTGAAAATGAAATCTGTAGCCTCTGTTTATAATGTCCAGGATCCATTTGTCTGTTGTGATAATATGCCAATTTTTTGTAAATAATGCCAGCTTTCCTCCCAAGGGTGCTGTCAGCTGAGACTTGCTTGGCATGAAAAGGGGGAAGTCATTGGGTTTGTTTCCTGTATTGCTGTGCACTGTCCTCGCCACCTCTTGGTGCTGGAGTTTGCCATTGTCTGCCTCTATATGATCCTTGAGGTTGTCCTCTGCCCCTTGTGCGCCTGTATCTACCTCTTTGTGGCTTGTCCGTGGCTGGAAAGGACCAGTTCTTTGAAGGCCAATTTCTGCTAAAACGTGGTGGTTGAACCTGTAGAAAAGCTTTGACAGTTTGCATAGATTTAGCTTTTTCTTCCATTTTCCGTAGTATCTCCTCAGCATTAGTACCAAATAGTACATCCCTTTGTAAAGGAGCATCTAGTAGCTTAGCTTTAACATGGTCAGGCAAGGTTTGTTCCCTAAGCCAGGCATGTCTACGAATGACTGATCCTGTCACAGCAGCTCTACTTGAGGCCTCTAGGGCATCATAGCCACATTGTAAGGTGTGTTTACCCACTTGTTCTGCACTATGCATCATATCCTGCAACTCCTTCAAATCTGGTTGTTCAGGTTGAGACATTTTATTTCTTAATTGTGATAACAGAAACTGCTGATATTTAAGCATATGGAACTGACAATTTACGGCCCTCATGGCTAGGGTGGCCGAGGTATATACCTTTTTTCCCCACCTTTCTAAGGATCTAGACTCTCTTTCGGAAGGAAGTGGATTCTTATCAGTAGAGGCCTTCATTCCCTTGGGGCCTTGAGAAATGGTTTCAGGGTCAGCATTATGGCTTTTGTAAAGAAATTTGTGAGAGTTAGGAACTCTGTAGTACCTATCAGGCTTGACTGGGGCAGGAGGCAGGGAATCCGGATTTAGGCAAGCCTCCGAGTAAACATCATCAAGTATGCCCAAGACAGGAGGTATCGCCAGAGGTCTGTGCTGAGGTAACAAAAGAAATTCCCTAAGTCTTTTCTTGGAATCAGAAAAGTCTTGGCCTTCCAAATGGAAGTGTTCCCTCAAGGTGTGCAAGGTTTCCCCAAAAGAAAAATCCTCTGGGGGAGATACAGAAGGAATGGACTGCTCAGCATCTGAATCTTCAAAAGGGGAGTACGAGTGTTCCTCTTCATCAGAATGTTCTGAAAAAATGGAATCCTGGTCAGAAGAGGGAGAAGCTTCCTCCACTCTGGGTCTCTTGTCTGGAGGGGGCTGGGAACCCCTGATAAGAGTAATTAAATCCTCAGCCATTTTTAGCATCTGCTTTTTAGGCATGGGTCCTGGAGATGGGCCCTGTGCAACAGGCCTCTTGGGATACATGGCTGATTTGGACTTAGTAAAGGCCTTAATGGAGAAGGAAGATGAGGGTCTAAAGACACCATGGGTGGAAGTGGACCTATCCACATTAGGAGGCTCAACACTCACAGTGGCTTCGGTGGTTGTAGTCTGGGTATGGGCCGAGGTACCTGCGGTCTCGGTTACAGAGGACACCGTCAAAGAAGTGTCGTCGGTAGTCAGGGGCTGCGTAGGCGCCTCGCTGAGAACCGGACCACGTGTATCCGGTTTTGGCGTGGTGTCGGTGGAGACCGCGGGCCTCGCGTGTTGGTCTTTGTCCTTGCGTTTTTTGGACAAAACGGTAGTCGGAGTATCTGACGACATTTTATAATCAAAGGCTTTACCAAAAAAGTGCTGGGCGAACTCCGCCCGACGCTTAATAGTGCGTTTATTGAAAGTAGCGCAAAAGCGACAGGCCGAGACGTCGTGGTCTGGGCCTAAACAAGGTATGCAGAGGGAATGGAAATCCTTATGCGGTATTTGCTTCCCACAAGAAATACAATTGTTAACTTTGTCTAACATCGGTCTGAGGCAAGAAAAGTTTCCCCAACGGGGTACTTAGCTTTAAAGAAGACTTCGGTTTCCAATTATTCGTAATTTCAGGAGCTGGCCGACCGGCACTTGAGAACTGCTTCTGCTTCGGGCACTGCGCGGCAAAAAAGACTGAAGAATATGGCGTCGGCTGTGTCTTATATACCCCTGTCGCACTGACGTCAGGAAAGAAAGCGACAACAACCGATGCCGGACCTAGACTTTGGAATTCGGCCGACTGAGGACCCGCCTGACGGCAGAAAACCCATCTGTGATTACTGCAGCTGTATGCACGATGAACATCTACGTAATTTTTTTAAAATCTTGTGTTTACTAATGTTATTTGCATGCTATGTTGTTTGATGTATGCAGCTTTCTTCCCCGGGCCTTCACTGGAAATGGACATATATCCAAGCTGGACTCTCTCAGTCAACAAATGTTAAATAAATAAATAAATAAAAAAATAGAAGGAACTTCTGGCAGCAATATATGTAGAATAATGGTCATGAGCAGGAGGTGTGATGTTTACTGGAATGCGGTACTTAAGCAATTTATGTAATGTCGAAGAAAAAGTAAATGTTTTAAATGTGTGTAAACTGCATGAAAACAACAATGGAAATGCTATATTTTGTTTTATATTACTCCATATGTACCTATGTCAATCTTTAAGAATGTTTAATAATGTTTAATAATGATGATTAAAAAAATCAGCACATCTTGTGGTGGACATGGCTTGTCAGAGCCACTGTCAGTATGAATGCGTGCTTGTGGCGTGTACTTGTGTGTGTGTGTGTGTGTGTGTGTGTGTGTGTGTGTGTGTGTGTTTGAATAGCAGTAAAAAAAAAAAACAGTTAACAAGTCACTGTGTTTCAAAACATAAGCAGAAAATGCATCACAGAACACCCAAATCCTCAGAGTTTCTGGGGGTCTTGTGGCCCCACGCATCTTGAACTATAAAAATGGATTTTGACAAAGGCATAGAAGTGGCCTCTACTGCAGAGGTAACCTAATTCAAAGATGGCACTGTTCAGAGCTGTGCAAAGAAAGAAAGGCACTGTATACTGTGCTGGAGGTTGGAGACAAGTGTAGTCATTATTTCTTTAACTTTCCTCATAAACCTCAGGGGTGTGCACAGATGGTCACTTCAATTTTTCTAAGGGCAGTACACTGTTTAGCAGCAACAAGTTGGACTACATTACTGTTATCATTACATTCTTCACTTTCCTTGGAATCAAACATCAGATGTGTATATAGCAGACTAACTTTTGGTGGCTGGGGTAAGTAGGCATACTGTTTATATTCAACTAACAGTAACAGCTTGAAATACATTACTGTGTTCTATGTGTTATTTCAGTTTTGTCCCAGTCTAACATCAGAGCATTATAAAGAAGGTAGTTGTCTTTTGGCAGAAGTGAGGAGGCATGCTGAATATATGTTTGACAGCACCCACTTGAAATAGATCACTGTGTTTATTTGTACCTTGACTTTCATCCCAATCTAACAGCATAGGGATACACAGGTTTTTATCTTTTTTGGGGGAGGCATTATTCTCAAATATGACTTATGGATCTTCACAAGTATGTGTCTACTTATTTTATTGTGAACTGCCATTTTGTCAGACACAACTTATTTCTTGAAAGATAAGCAAAAAAAATAATTAATTTCTTTCCTTTCATATGGTTTTTGTTCAGTGTATCAATGGATCAAAAGGATGGCAATAAAACTTTAAAGTGATTCTCACAACATGTATTAATCCACGGAATCTAGGGGTCTAGTAGCTCCCAGACTACCAGCTTAATTTTTTCCTTTTTAGGGATGCTTTAGTTACCTGCTTCAGCTGTCCCAACTGCCGCAAATCTAACATTGGGTCTATCGGTCACTTTGATATATCCCTTAATTAACAATGATATATGCCCGAGGCCAACACAGATCTTAAAGATATCTTGGGGGGGGGGGCAGTGCTGTTCTATGTCTCTCAGGGGGGATTCTACTTCTATGGCCTACCTGTAGTTTCGCCCACCTTTCTTCTGGCTACATGGTGACATCATGGGGATACGATTGCAATGGAAGTGTATGATATATCCCCCACCTCTATGGAAGCTCTGCCATGCTCCCTCTTACCCGGTCAGACTATACCCTCCCCTGCACAGCCCAAGCCTCTGCTAAGGACATCAGTGGGAAAGCCCACATAACTACCTCCCACCCCTGGGTGGGCACACTAACATCTCTCCTTTCCACTCCATCAATCTCCGAAGCTGATATTTAAACTGGCGTTGCCTGGGATGCAGTCAAAGCTTTATCCCTTGACACCACTGGAGTGGCTTCCCAATCTTAAAATCTGATTATTTATGTGACATTTATTACACAGTACTCCTGACCAATTACAGTGTGTTGAAAAGATGCAGGAAAAATCAAAGGTAAAAGTAAGACTGAATTTCTTTCCTTAGTCATAATCATTGTTCAGGTCATCATCCAAACCAAAGAGTAAAAAAATCACAAAGACAAAACAGGGTTTGTTGACCTATATATATCCATAAAGACTTAAAAAGAAAAAGTAAAAATGTATTGACATTCTGAAGCCATACAGCTGAAAAGTACACTTGTGTGCACTTACCATAAATGTAGATGTTTGAGTGTATTCACCGTTGCAGTCATCACACTTGGGTTATCTGCCTGCAGGTAGCCCTCAGTCGGTCCGAATACCAAAGTCTTGGGATTTCTCCGTCGGTTGCTATCACCTCTTCCATAACATCAGGTCATCAGGGGTATAAAACATGCAGCCGATGCCAGTACATCAGGTTTTTCTTGCCCCAGATGTCAGGAACCCCCAAAATAGGAAGCTATTACTTGGTGTGGAACATCTCCAGTAAAAAGTAAACACCCCTGCCATAAAAGATGGCCATAAAGAGGATAGACAGAAAGGACAAAGAAAACCAGGGGGATGGAGAGAGGGAAACCAGGACTGCAACAGTGAATACACTCGAACATCTACATTTATGGTAAGTGTACGCAACTGTACTATTTCTTTGTGTTTCACTGTTGCAGTCATCACACTTGGGTCGATTCCCAAAGCTGAGGAAGGGTGGAGGCAGTCAAGAGGTGTTAGGGCTGGCTAGCGGGCCTTGTAAAACTGCTGTAACAAATCCAGCTCTGGATTTAGAAAAAAAGTTCCCCTGTCAGATGAATGAAAAATTAAAATCTCGAGCGCTGAAAACATTGAAAATGCAGTATATCAATATGTGTTTTGTGTGATCGCAAAACAGTGAAGATCGGGAAATTTGCCCTTTTTTCACTGTAGTGCGATCTCGGAATTAGTACATATAATTAGCAGGCGGGGGAGGGGGGGTGTGAGGGGGTGCAGTCCCCCACAATGAAGGTTTCGGTATTATGGAATTTTGGTATTTCCAGCACTCGAGACTTTAATCTTTTGTTGTTATGATATAGACTCAGAAAAAATAGGCAAGTGGTAATGCTTGGTGAAGGTGTGTACAGAATTAGAAGTTATGTACTCACCATAACGTTCCATCTGAGTAGGTGACTTCATTCGGATGCAACCTGTGGGTATCGGATCCGACCTCGGATCCGAGCCGGCAATTCAAAAGCTTAGGCTCCGAGCTCCTAGCTCCTCCCTCTTACCCATAACCCCTTGCCAAGCCCTGACTGACCTCAGATTGAGTTTGCCTCAAAATACTGACTACAGTACACTAAAACAGCATAAATACTCGCTCTATAAAGGTCAGGGGGATGGAGGGGGGGATGGTTGCATCCGAATGAAGTCACCTACTCAGATGGAACGTTATGGTGAGTACATAACTTCTAAATCTGAAGTAGGCAGACTTCATTCGTCTACAACCTGTGGGACAGAGTCCCTAGCTACCTGAATCTTGGGCGGCCGTCATGGAAGGATGTTTCGGAGCACCGCTGAGCCAAAGGATGCTCTTCCTCTAGAAACAACATCCACCTTATAATGAGAAATAAAAGTATGAGGCGAGGCCCAAGTAACTGCCGCGCAAATATCATCCAATGATACACGGGACTTAAAGGCGGCTGACGTGGAAACTGCCCTAGTAGAATGAGCCGTAACCCTCTGAGGAGCAGGTCTACCTGAAGTGTCATATGCCTGCAGAATACAATTAGCAATCCACTTAGATAGTGTGACTTTAGATACTGCTTTACCTAGAGCAAATTTAGCAAAGGAGACGAACAGCTGATCTGATTTCCTGTGACCAGCTGTTCTGTGAATATAAAAACGTAATTGTCTATGAACATCCAAGGAATGCAATTTGTATTCTCCTTTGTTTGAGTACTTGGGAAAAACACAGGTAAATTAATTGATTGGTTAATATTGGATTCAGAAGAGACCTTGGAAGAAAAGATGGATTGGTCCTGAGGCACACCCTATCAGGGAAGAAAGAAAGGTAAGGCTGACGCATAGAGCCTGAAGCTCAGACACTCTTCTGGCTGAAGTGATAGCTACCAAGAAGGCAGTCTTCCAGGAAAGGTACTTTAAGTCTGTAGAAGCTGCAGGCTCGAAGGGAGGAGCAGTAAGGGCTTGCAGAACTAAAGACAAGTCCCAAGGTGGTACAACCTCCTTGACTGGAGGCCTCAACAAAAACCCCTTTGAGAAATGTTTTGCATAATTTCGCCGTCATAAGGAGCTGTGTCATGACCAATGTGATAATGCGAGATAGCTGCCAATTGTACCTTAATGGTGGAAGAACTAGCCCCTTGATGAAAGAGGTCTGTTAAAAAATCCAGCACCGCTGACATAGGTGCCGAGAAAGGATCCAAAGTTCTCTGTACCGCCCAAATAGAGAATCTCTTCCATTTACTCCGATAAACCTGCCTGGTGGAAGGTTTATGAGCTGCCACTAAAATGGCCTTGACCGGTGATGAGATACCGGGAGTCCTAATTAAGGATGGAACTGGAGCAGCCAAGCTGTCAACTTCAGGTTGCGCAGATTGGGAACCGACATTCCCAGAGGGTGGTAGATGAGATCCGGAATTGGATCCAGAATCCAGGGTGGATTGATTTTGTGAGACCATACGAAGGGGAACCAAGGTTGACGAGGCCAGAACGGGGCAATGAGAATCATTCTGCTCCCCAAACTGTTGGCTTTCTGCAGAAGCCTCTGCATCAGAGGAAGTGGAGGGTAGGCATAAAGGAGACCGGGAGGCCAAGCATGCACCAGAGCATCTCTCGGGGACTCCCCTGGTGGGGGAAGCAGAGCGAAGAAATTGTCGCATTTGGCGTTTGAGGGAGAGGCAAAAAGATCGCAACAGGGTTGCCCCAGACGGCAAAAATCTTCTTCGCTACTTGAGGATTGAGAGACCACTCGTGTGGAGAAAGAATGGTGCGACTGAGCTTGTCCGCAAAGATGTTGGACTTTCCCGGAATGTGCGTTGCTACCAGAAAGCGTTTGGTGGAAATTGCCCATTCCCAGACTCTCATGGCCTCTCGACAAAGGGGGTAAGACCTGGTTCCTCCCTGTTTGTTGATATACCAGACTACCGACATGTTGTCTGTCTGAATCGCAATAGTCCCTGAAGGAAGAACGTGGTGAAGTGCTTGCAACGCTAGGAGCACCGCCCTCATTTCCAGGACATTTATATGCAATGACGTCTCTGTGGGATTCCACGTGCCTTGGACAATCTTTCCGCAGAATGCCCCCCCCACCCGAGGCAAGAAGCGTCCGTGGTCACTGTGGCTCGGGGAAATGCAGCACAAAAAGGTCTCCCTGCCAGGGGCTCCGGAGAAAGAAGCCACCAAAGAAGGGAGTCCCTGCACGCCTTGCTGACCGCAATCGGGCGTTGAGAGAGGAACAAAGAGGGACCACTGAACCTGAAGGGTCCATTGAAGAACCCGCGTAAACGAGCATGAATGAGAAGCGGAATAGCTGCCGCCATAGAACCTAGGGCCCTCAGGACCGAAGCTGCAGTTGGAGATGGTTGCAGGACCGCTGTCACATGACACTTCAGGTTGGCAATTCTGTCTGGAGTGAGGAAGGCTCGCATTGATCTGGTGTTTAGTCTTCCTCCTATGAAATCTATAACTTGTGTGGGGTGCAGTAAAGATTTCTCCCAGTTGATCGTGATGCCCAGCCTTGGGGCTAGTTGAAGAAAGTAATCCCTGGCTGAGCACAGAAGATGCCTTGATGATGCCGTCAGGAGCCAGTCGTCCAGGTACGGAAAGACCTGTAATCCCTGGAGCCTCAGGTGGGCCGCTACCACCACTAGCACCTTGGTGAACACCCTGGGGGCTGAGGTGAGACCAAAGGGAGGACCCTGAACTGATAATGACTGGCTCCCAGCCGAAGCGAAGAAACCTCCTGGATCGTCTGTCCATCCGAATGTGGTAGTACGCGTCCTTGAGGTCTATGGAGCACATCCAGTCGTTCTCCCTCAAGAGGGGAAGTATAGATTGCAGGGTGACCATGCAGCACTTTTGCTTGGTTACTGACAGGTTCAGCTGGGAAAGGTCTAATATTGGTCTTAGGTCCCCCGTTTTCTTTGGCACCAAAAAGAACCTGGAGTAAAACCCTAATCCGGTTTGATCTCGGGGGACGCGCTGGATAGCTCTTTTTTCTAGCAGCTGTTCGATTTCGACAGCTGCCGCCTTTGGTCGGGTGGAACATCTGGGAGGCTGCGAGATTTGGGAACCTTGAATAGGGAATTGAATACCCTCTGGATATGACACGAAGCACCCAACTGTCTGTTGTTATGGACTCCCAAGAAGTCAGGTGCCTCGAAACCGCCCGACTGCCTCCAGAGACGGACAGCCGGGCAACCCTTCAGGGCTGCTGCGTGGGTCTATCAGAGAAAGGTTCTCTGGACCCAAAGTTGCCAGGAGCCCCCTGCCTCTAGCACGACGACCTCCCGTCCTCCTCTGCCACGGAAGGACTGGTTATCCGGAGCAGGTTGGGACTGCTGCGACTTCGGAACCACATCTTCTTCTGTCCCTTTTGGTTCTTAGAGAAGGACCTCTGGGGAGCTGAGAAGCGGACTCGACGGCAGACAGCGTCTTCCGTCCTTTTCGCTCTGGACTAATGTTTCGCGAACAGTCTTGCCAAACAAGGCAGAACCATCGAAGGGGCATTCGAAGGTTGCCTTGAAGGGCTCTGCAAAATCACAGTGGCGGAGCCAGGCCTGTCGCCTCATGACTAGGCCTGCTCCGCTGGCTCTAGCGGCTCCCTCAGTAGCATGAGAAAGCAGCCGCATAGATGTATTGGAAACTGATCTGAGAGTGGCCATTCGGGTGGAGTATACCTGTTTATCCTCACTCGACATGGACTCCGGGGGAGATGCAGCGTATTCTTTAATCAGATCCCGCTGCATCCTAATGACATGTGCCATGTAGTTCAGCTCTCAAGGAGAAGGTTGCTGAACTGAAAACTCGCTTCCCAATGCGATCCATCGAGGGACTCCTTGCCCGGAGGATGCATGGAGGGACTCTCCTGGGCCAATTCCCTCTTCGTGGCTGCAGCCATCATCATGGCATCTACTGGGGGGCCCTTGCTCCAGTGAGTGCGGTCCGCCGGAGGGGAAAGGATGCGGTCCGGGCGCTTAGGGATAGGCTCAACGGTGTCCGGATCCTTCCACGCCCTGATGGAAATAAGATCCACCAGGGGTCAGCAGGAGGACACCCAAGAGGTAGAAGGGCCCGCCTTGAATGCCTCCAAGAACACAGACTCGTCCGGAAGCCTTGGGGCAGACCACCCCTGATCCTTAACATCTCCATAATGTCTCCAAATGAGACGTCCTCAGGGGTGACCTAGGGAGCCTTCCCTTCATCCAAGTCTGTGTCTTCAGTAACGGACTCGGGAGTCCATGTGCCTCCTTTGCACTTACGCTTCGAGGTACTTCATCGGGGCTGTCCGAGGAGTACTCTTCAGCAGTTGGATGTTCCAAGGGAACCACTTGGGACATCGAGGGCTGTCCCTGGGACCGGCTGGTGGGGCCTGGCCCAACTGCAAGGGAGTGCGGGATGGAGCCGTGGCAGGGACCGGGGTCCGGACGTCCTCAACAGTGCCCTTTCCACTACGCCGAAAGCCGAGGGGAGCCAGCTTCTCTAAACCCGAGCCGACCCCCACTCGGATCCGGCCGCGGATCGGAGTCGGAGCCGAAACCGCCGGATCCGAGACCGGTGCGCTCCGACCTGGACGGAGCTGAAGACACACCAGCTCCCTCGGATCCGAGGCTCGGCCCTCGGCTCGAGGTCGGGTCCGGTACCAAGCACTCAAGGGATGGGACGGATCCGAGGTGCGCCGACCCATCGGATCCGACCCACCCCCGCATCCAAGTCTGCCCGGCGCCGACAGCTCCGAACCCGTGGTATGGGTCAGAGAAGGAGCCAAGGGGCGAAAAAGGTCAAGCCCCTCCCGGATGGGGGGGGCTAGGAGCACTCCCATTTGCATTTGGGCCTGGATGAATTTCCTCATCATCCGGTCCATATCAGCTTCACTCATGGAAAAAGTTGACCTGGTGGAGGCCACCGAAGCGGACCTAGAGAGCCTCGGAGACCTCCTAGAAGGGCTAGCCTCCTCCTCCTCGGGTCCAGGAGAGAACCGAGGGGAGTGGAGCCGAGGAGGAGGAAAGCTAGAAGGCACAGGGGAGGCCCGCTTAGATGGAGGAGCCGAACTAGAAGTTTCGGCCCTCCGCTTGTGGTGCCTCTCCCTGTGCCTCTCCTTCTTCTCTATCTCCCTAGAGGACTCTTTCCCCTCCGGCAACTTAGAGGGAGGTTGAGTCCCAGCCGGAGGGAGAACCCACAGCAACAGGTTGCTGAGTGGAAGGGCAGAGGCGGCGGTATCCGGAGGTAAAAGACCCGCCAGCACCAGCCGACCTCCGCTCCTCAAAGCCGGGGTTGAACCCTGCACAAATGGTACAACCAGATGACAGGTGTTCAACCCCCAAGCATTCTTGCAGTGTGGCCATCCGCTGGGGACAGCTTATGGCCACACTCGGTACATTTCGAGAAAACAGCCTTATGGGCTTCAGACATCACAACCCTAAGGCCTAACACAACACACACACAAACAAACTACGCAAAAACCCGAGAACTATTAAATAAAAGAGAGAGGAAAGCCTATACACACTCAACACTAACAATATCAATAACAAAAATAGAGATTTTCAAAACTTTTTTAGTCAAAAAATCTTATCTTTCTTCAACAAACGCCAGGAGCTCTAGAATCCGTAGCTACTTGAAAAGCGGCAAACGAAATCTAAGGTCAGTCAGGGCTTGGCAAGGGGTTATGGGTAAGAGGGAGGAGCTAGGAGCTCGGAGCCTAAGCTTTTGAATTGCCGGCTCGGATCCGAGGTCGGATCCGATACCCACAGGTTGCAGACGAATGAAGTCTGCCTACTTCAGATCTCCAGGTTGCAGCTTCCAGGATGCCCCCGGTAGGGACTCCCCTGAGAAATGCTGTAGAGGCTGAAGTAGCTCTAGTGAAATGAGTTCTGATCCCCAGAGGGGTAGGTTTTCCATGGTGCTTCCAGCAGAAATGGATGTAGTGTGCTATCCATTTGGAAATGGTTTGCTTTGAAATGGCCTTGCCCTCTGCCCCTGTAGCAAAGCTGACTAGCAGCTGGTCAGATTTCTGAAAGGCTTAGTCCTGTCAAGGTAGAACCTGAGCTGTCTGTGCACATCCAAGGAGTGCAGGATTCTTTCCCCTTTATTCTGGGGATTAGGGAAAAAAGTTGGCAAATGGATGGTCTGGTTTACAGCCACACTGGATACCACCTTGGGCATAAAGGAAGGGCTAGTCCTGAGGGAAACCCTGTCAGCATGGAAAATAATGAAAGGCTCCACCGCCATTAGTGCCTGTAACTCAGACACTCTTCTTGCTGAAGTAATAGCTAGCTGTAAGGCTGTTTTCCATGAGATGAATTTTAACTCTGCTGAAGCAGCAGGTTCAAAGGGTTGAAGTATGAGCTTCTCCAGTAGAAAGTTAAGGTCCCAGGTCGGGGTGGGAGCTCTCCTAGGGGGCCTTAAATTGTTAGCTCCTCTCAGGAACTGTTTGATGAGAGGGTGAGAAAAGACAGGAGGCTCAGTATTATAATGATCTGAGATGGCAGTGGCATGGATCTTAATGGATGAGAAGGATAGGCTTCTGTGGAGCAGCTCTGCTGGGTAATCAAGGATTTGAGGTAAGTTGTGCACAGCTGTGTCCTTTCCTTGAGACTGACTCCAAGAACAATATATCTTTTCCACTTTTCAGCATAGGATTTCCTAGTACTAGGCCTTCTGGCCTCAAGGATGACATCCAGCACCTGTTTGCTGAGGGATGCTAGGTGGTGCATTTAGGGAATAAGCCAGGCTGCAAGGTTTAGGGTTTGCAGCTGTGGATGTAAAATCTGTCCCTCCTGCTGAGACAGCAGGGAAGGTGTGTGATGTAGGTGCCAGGGTGGCACTGCTGTTAGACTGCGTAGGAGTGGGTACCAGTGCTGGCGTGGCCAGTCTGGTTCAATAAGGATTGCCCTTGGCCTGTCCTGTTTGATCTTGAGTAGTACTCTTGAGAGGATGAAAGGCACAAAATTGAGAGGTGTCCCATGTAAAGGATAGGGTGTCCACCTTCCAGGCTCTGCTGTGAGGGTTCCTGGTGCAAAATTTGCTCAATTGGTGGTTTTGGGGGAAGGCAAAAAGGTCCATCTGTGTTCCCCACCTCTGGGTTAGAAGTTTGAATGAGTTGGGGTACAGTTTCCACTCGTGAGGGTCCAGGACATTTCTGCTCAAGTCGTCTGCCAGTGAATTTTGCTTGCCTGGCAGGAATTGAGCTTGTAGGTGCACTTGGATGCTCAAGGCTGTGTTCCACAGAGCCATGGCTAACCTGCAGAGTGGGTAAGAATGAGATCTGCCCTGCTTGCTTATGTACCATATAACTGTGGTGTTGACTGTCTATCAGGAGCTGTCCTGGAAGGATAAGGTATTTGAAGACTGTCAGAGCATTCTGTACAGCTAGCATCTCTTTTTGATTGATATGCAGGGGAATTTGTTCTGGGCTCCATTTGCCTTGAATGCATTTGCCTGCCATGTGCGCCCCCCCCCCCCCCGATGCAAAGTCTAATGCATCTGTTGTCAGGGTTTGGGTGGCGAGGGGTTAAGTGAAAGGAAGTCCCTTGTTGTGGTTGCATACTTCTGCCCACCAAAGGAACTCTGCCCTTAGACAATGTATGATAGGAATCACTGTTTCCTGGTCCTGAGAATGTTGACAACAGAGACTTTTTAAGTACCATTGAAGTTTCCTCATATGCAGTCCTACATATGGAATTAACAGAATGCATGAGGCCATGAACCCTAGGGCTTGCAGTATTTTCCTTGCAGATAGCTGGGTTTTGTTGGCCATTAGTTTGAAATAGGTTGTCAAGTGGACATGCTTTTTTGGAGTGAGGAATGCCATCTGGGAAGTTGTGTTCAAGCTTGCTCCCAGGAATACAATTTGTTGGCTGGGCACCAGTTGTGATTTATTTTCGTTGATGATGTATCCCAGTGAGGTTAGAAGTCCTTTTACAAATACCAGGTGCTGAAGTAGCAATTCCTGACTGTCCGCCTGAATCAGGCAATCGTCCAAGTACGGGTATATTTGAATATTTCTCTGCCTGCAGTATGCAATGGCTGGAGCCAGGCATTTTGTGAATACTCTGGGCGCAGTAGATAAGCCAAAGGGAAGTGCAGAGAACTGATAGTGCATAGAGCCTGCCCTGAAACGTAGATATTTCCTGCAAGACTCCCTTATGGGGATGTGCAGATAAGCTTCTTTTAAGTCTAGGGTGACTAACCACGCATCCTTGGCTACCATAGGAAGAAACTGTTGCAGTGTAAGCAATTTGAATTTCGGGACCACCAGAAAGGTGTTGAGAATAGACAGATCCAGGGATAGGGTGCCAAGAGCTCTCTTTTCTGGGCACCAGGAACAGTCTGGAGTAGAAATCCTGCCCCCTTTGTTCTACTGGAGCAGGCTGAATAGCCCTGATATGGAGAAGGGAAAGTACTTGCTTCTGAGCCTCTGCCCACTGGTTTGGAGGAAGGTCTGGCAACCCGCTTGGAGTTGGCAGTGAGTGGAAGTAGAATCTGTATCCCTGGGATACAATGTTTAGAACCCATCGGTCCTGAGTAATGGACATCCAGTGTTTTGCATGAAGGGCAAGTTTTCCTCCTAGGGGCGCAAGTACGTGGGCATGGCTGGGGGCACAAGTACGTGGGCATGGCTGGGAAGGATAACTGGAAAGTCATTGTGAACTTTTTCCATATGGGGGGTGGCTTACCACTCCCTGCTTTTCAGGTGGAAACACTCCATTGTTTAGATCTCTGCATACCCTGAGACTGTAGTCTTGGTGGTCTGTTTCCCCTGGGTTTGGACTGAGAGGGACTGGAAAGGAACAGTCTTTTGAAGGCCAATGCCTATTGAATCTAGGTGGCTGCACCTGTAAGAAACCGTTGAGGGTTTGCATAGATTTAGCTTTTTCTTCCATCTTTTTAAGAACTTATTCTGCTTTTGTGCCAAACAAATGCTCCTGATTTAATGGAGCATATAGTAATTTTGCTTTGACATGATCAGGCAAGACTTGTTCCTTTAGCCAAGCATGCCTTCTCAGTACAGACCCAGTGACAGTAGCCGTGCAAGATGCTTCTAAGGCATCAAACCCACACTGCAAAGTAAGTTTAATAACTTGGTTTGCAGAATGCATTAACTCTTCTAAATCTTTATTTTCTGCACAATCTGGAAGTAACACCATTTTTTGTTTAATTAGTTCCATAATATGTTGCTGGTACTTCAACATGTGAAACTGGCAATTCAAAGCCCTGATGGCAAGAGTTGCAGAGGTATATACCTTCTTACCCAATCTGTCTAAAGCTCTAGAATCCCTGTCTGAAGGGGTAGGGTTTTTGGCTGTAGTAGCCTTAATGCCTTTAGGTCCCTGGGAAATGGTCTCTGGATCCACAGTAGAATTCTTAGAGAGAAATTTGTAAGAGTCAAGTACTCTGTAGTACCTGTCAGGTTTTCTAGGAGCTGGTGGTAAGGTGTCAGGAGTAAGACTGTACTCCAAGAAGACATCATCTACAATATCCAAGACAGGGGGTATAAGCTAGAGGCCTGTGCTGAGGCAAATCTAAAAATTCCCTGAGTCTCTCTTTGGACTGAGGATAGTCCTGGCATTCCCAGCGGAAATGCTCTCTTAAGGTATGCAAGGTTTCACCAAAAGAAAAATCCTCTGGAGTGGAGACAGAGGGAATGGATTCCTCTGCATCTCAGTCCTCATAGGTAGATAAGGGTATGTCCTGGTAATCAGAAGGGTCAGTCATCAGACTCCTGGTCTGTAGAATCAGAAGGAAATTCAATTCTTTGTCTTTTGGCAGGGAAAGGCTGGCTTCTCCTAATTAGAGTAATAAGGTCTTCAGCCATTCTAAGCATTTGTTTTGGTGGCATGGGAGCTTGAGCATGCACTTTGGACATTGTTTTTCTAGGCGTAGTGTGAACTCTGGGTCTGAGAAACTCGGTAGTTTTAGCTGGAAATGAAGTTGTCAGATTAATATGAATATCGGTAGGTCGGAATACACCCTCAGAATCCGGTGCCTGCAAAGCAGCTCCGGACTCATTCAAGGTAGATACATCTGCAGGTTCCATAGTCGAAGAAGCATCTCACGGCATACCAGACTCTGAATGGGTCTCAGTAGAGGCCTGCGAATCTGTAGAAGCAGACATCAGGGGCTGCAAAGGCGCCTCACTGAGTAATGGTGGACTGGTGATTAGCTTAGCGGAAGCGCTGTCGGCAGTTTTTGACCTATGCAGTATGTCTCTGTCTTTGCGATTTTCGGAAGATCTGTAGTCGGATAGCTTACAGAAGCCATTTCAGAATATGGAGAACGAGAGAGAAAGAATTTAGCTATAAAACTAGCCCGATGACAAATGGTTTGGGCATTAAACAAGGCACAAAACCGACAGCAAGGGACGTCATGGTCTGGGCCTAAACAGGTGACGCAATAAGAATGAAAATTTCTGTGAGGTATTTGCTTTCCACAGGCAAGACAATTGTACATTTTTTCTGACATCGGTTAGAGCAAGAAAAAAGAATCTCCAACGGGGTACTTAGCTTTAGAAGACTTCAGGTCTGAAACTCGAAAAAACAAAAATTTCAGGTAGCGGCCGACTGGCACTTGCGAACTGCTTCTGCTCCAGGCTCCTTCTCAGCAAGAAAGACTGATGTAATGGCATCGGCTGCATGTTTTATACCCCGGATGATCTGACGTCATGGAAGAGGCGACAGCAACTGACATAGAAATCCCAAGACACTGGTATTCGGGCTGAATGAGGGCTACCTGCAGGCAGTTAACCCAAGTGTGTTGACTGCAACAGTGAAACACGAAGAATATCACTTGATATCCTTAAGGGGTGATTTGCATATATCTCACGGGCAGGTCTATGTCACATAATCAAACGTTAAATTTCAAGAAACTCCATTTGTCGAGCCGAATGTTCACTTAAGTGAACATTCACATCAGTGAATTCCTAAAATAGGGACTGTAGTAAGTTGAATAACATTGTGACCATCACACACACCACAGTATGTCAAATCCACCAAGGTGGGGGGCTATGCCCCCCACACCACCCACCTATATATACCATCTCCGAGATCAGACTACAGCGAGGAATATGTGTGAGAAAAGATCGAAAAATATAAGCAAGATGGTGTGGGAAATCCAGGATGGAGAAAATGGAGAGGGGGGTGTGTGACCATGGAAAGAGCAGTGGAAAGTGGAGGGTGTAGGGTACCATTGAGTCCTCTGACTAGAGCACCGTTTACCTAAAACAGCGCCTTGTATTATATGATCTGTGCGGAGGCCTTCTACAGATGGTAACTGATTAATGTTTTCTTCTATTCTCTAAATCAAGATGATTCAAAGTTCTCTCTAGTATGTACATTTGGAGGTATAAAAATCGCTGGGCAGCACGCCCTGTGATGTCAAATACCAGCCTGGGGGGGGGGGGGGCATGTGAAGCCTCTGTACTCTCCATTTTGACTTCAATAAGATATGTAGGCATAACCTTGAAGAAAAAGAATTACAATTCAAAATATAAAGCTAACGTAATATGAAGTACAAGAAACTATATTCATAGATTCTAGATAAGGATGTCATCCAGACAATAGGGGCCAGCAAAAGGGCAATAAGCACCTATTACAGAAGGTCTCTCCTTGTACATCAGCTGATACAGTGAGTACATATATATCCAATTTTGGATGTGATCTGCACTGGGTAACTGTTGGGAAGAATCTCAAGCAGTGAAAAGTTAAATCTCTTTCTGGGAGGTGAGATCCAGAGGAAGGAAAAAAACAAAAACTCAGAATGCCTAGTTTTGGAGCACCGAAGAACCAAGGGAGACCAGACTTCTGAAATTATGGTCCAAGCAATAATTCTTTGTGCAGGCACTGACTGTCAAGTGGCTACAGCAAAAATGGCCATAACAAAGTCATTTCTGAAGCAAGGACTAAAATCAGCCATACTCCTAGTGGAGTGTCTTCCTGAAGCAAAATTTTCCAGTGAGCAGTTGGCTGCCAAATGATGAAAAGCAATGACATTAACAAGCCACCTTGAGAGGAACTGTTTAATCACTGCAAACTCCTCACTACCTAGAGTGAAGAAGGAAAACAGCTAGCTTATCTTCCTAAACTCATGTACCCTTCTTCAAGAAGAACACAAGCTGACACAGCATGCTCAAGGTATAAAGGGCTATCTCTGGATGTTGTCGGTGCAAAGAAAACAGATATGAACAGACTTTGTTAAGGACATTTCTAAGATGGCTTTCATGTGATCTGTGTGTTCAAGAAGTGAGACTTTCTCCTTGTGAAGCATCAGACTAAGTTTCCTGTGTGTAAGGGCCTGCAGCTTGGAGAACCTGCAAGCAGAGCTGATGGTCACCAAGAAAAGAACTTTATAAGAGATTAATTTTAGAGCCATCAACCCAGCCCAGTCTGAACAGAGGATGGGTAAGCATGGCTGCTGTAAAGTTAAAGTTGCACGAAGGCAGTGGTGGGCTCTTCATGGAGGAGCATACATGCAGAAGCCCTTTAAAGAACTGCTTAACCAGAAAGTGTTGGGCCACAGCTCTGCCCTACACAAGATTATGATGTGTAGAAATGCCACATACATACACCTTGGCTACAGAATAACATCCAGGTCATATACAGGAGCCGGAGATAAAGCAGGATCATCTGCAAGCTAGACAAAAATGACAAGACAGGATACCTCTTCATGCAGACTGAGAACTGCTTCCATGGAGCAGAGAATATCTGTCAAACATTTGCCAGCAACTTCAGTCACTTCTAAAACTTCCACTAAAAAGCCTGACAGTACCTGAGGATCTAGATAAAATAAGCCCTGAAGTGGAGACAGCTGTCACTCCCAAATGATGTGAGCTTCTTTGACTTATATGTGAATAGTTTCCTGCCCTGCCAGGAAACCAATAGCCTGAAAACACATTCTTCTTACCTGTCACATATCAGTCTTGAACTTTCTTCTATGGAATTTGCAGTGAGATACAAAATCAGCAGAAATGGTAGAAAGCATACAGGACTCTTTCCCACAGAATATATATGCCAACAGTATCCTTGAACCCTGTTGAACTAAACAGTGCAGGAAACACATTCCCACATGTGGCAAATAAGTCAATATCTAGGATGCCCAAATTCAATACCCTAAACAGACAGGATTCCCTTCTCCTTAGCTCCAGAAGGGAGATGTATCTGTGGAGTATGAGTTTTATTTTTTCCAGGGTATGGACAGTTGTCAGAATGATACTACAACTAAGGGCTCATTAGTAGAACCATGTCATCACTCTGGAGAGATTCTATAAACAACTGCCATCTTGTACATTCATATACCACACCACTGCTAGCTTATTCATTCATAGCTGTAGGGGCTCTGCTCTCACATTCACTTCCGGACTCTTATGGGATGGAAATATTGTCTAAAGATACACCTGGTTAATGTGCTCATGGGTGGGTGTACTACAATCTCTGAACAAAGGAAGAGTTCAGGGGAACTTCCCAACCTGCTAGCAAAGTGCCTTTTGCCAAATCATGAGACAGATGTTGCTTCAGAAAGGAAACAACAGCATACTGGTTGGTAACAATAGTTCACTAGGTGTCAAAAATATTTTGATTTCTTACTCATTAATAGCCAACTGAGATAATTTCCTTCAAGGTTTGTCAACCTTAGAGTTAATTATATCAGTTAAGAGGTGTAAGAGACCGTCTTTTGCACAGAGCAGTTGGGGAGCTTTACACGTACAAAAAAATCTTTGATGAGTCACCTTTCTCAGCTTGACGAACCAGGCATTGGGAAAGTGTTCTATGCCCCAGTACACAATTCTAGGGCCCAAAGACAAGGATCTAAAGCCAAAAGAAAATCCAGAAATAAAAAAAGAAGTTATGTCTTACCATAACATTACATCTGTGTTGTCGATCGTCATCTATTCTTGACTCTTGGGAGCTGGTTCCGATCTTTGGAACTGGTCTGGTCGTTATACAGCTCGCGCCAGCCAAAAATCCCTTAAGCTGATACTCTACCCACAATGCCCCTCTCCCATTTTCCTCAGATAAAGTTTGCAGACTTACATAAAGCCAGAAGAACTATGAAGATGCCATATCCAAGGTGAACCCTAACAATGCACCCAAGACAAAAGTTCACTCCTTCAGGAATTCACAGGAGAGGGAAGGAGGGGGGATGCCAAGAATAGATGAAGATTGATAACACACATGGAAAGTTATGGTAAGACATAATGTCTTTATCTGATTTTGTCAATCTTCATCTATTCTTGACTCTTGGGACTCTTGGCCTTATGGAAGGATATTCCTGAGAACCATAGAACCAAAGGAAGCTCTTCCCCTGGAGACCATATCTAATTTGTAATGAGTGATAAAAGTAAGTGGAGGAGCCCATGTTGCTGCTGCACATATTTCATTCATGGAAGCCTTGGAATGGAAAACAGCTGAAGTGGCCACTGAACTGGTGGAATGTGCTCTCACTGGCGCAGGTAACTTGAGATTCTTTTTATTAGATATGTAAGTAATACAATCTCTTAGCCATTTTGACAAGGTAAAAGTACAGTTGTGTACACTTACCATAAATGTAGATGTTCGAGTGTATTCACTGTTGCAGTCATCACACTTGGGTTATCTGCCTGCAGGTAGCCTTCAGTTGGCCCGAATACCAGATTCTTGGGATTTCTGCATCGGATGCTGTCGCCTCATCCATGATGTCAGGTCGTCCAGGGTATAAAACAAGCAGCCGACGCCATTATATCAGTTTTTCTTGCCCCAGATGTCAGGAGCCCCCAAAATAGGAAGCAATTAAATGGTGTGTAAAAAGTAAATACCACTTCCATAAGATATGGCCAAAAAAGAGGATAGGTAGAAAGTATAGAAAGACAGGGGGGCTGGAGGGAGAGTAACCAGGACTGCAACAGTGAATACACTCGAACACCTACATTTATGGTAAGTGTACACAACTGTATTATGTTCTTCGTGTTTCACTGTTGCAGTCATCACACTTGGGTTGATTCCCAAAGCTGAGGAAGGGTGGAGGCAGTCTACAAGTAGTAGGGTTGGCTAGCAGGCCATGTAAGACTGCTGTGACAAATCCAGCTCTGGATTTAGAAAAGATAGGTAAGTAGTACTGTTTGGTGAAGATGTGTAGAGAAAGTACAGTTTTGTACCTACCATAAATGCAGATGTCCGATAGGTATGCATCTGCAGTCATAACATAAGGAATTCCTGTGGTGGGCTCAGGCCTGCCAGTCCAACAGAGGGTTGCCTTTCAACAAAACAAAACCAAGGCAGACCATCACCACGGACGCCTCAGACCTAGGATGGGGAGCACACATGGAGGACAAATGTATCCAAGGCCTATGGCCTCAATTGTGGAACAATTCTGCTAAGTATTCTAGGATGTGTGCTATGTTTGCCACTGTGACATCTGTGCCCTTTGATGTGCTCCAAATGAGAAATCTCTTCCATTTAGCTGAGTATGTTTTCCTTGTGGAAGGTCTGCGCGCCTCCAGGATAATGTCCTTGACCCTCTGAGATAAAACATATTGGTTTGGCTTTAAGGAATTTTCCTGGCAGTTAGTTGCAATGTTTTCAAGTTTGGATGCAGGGTCTTGAAATTGTTTTGCGTTAGAAGAAGAGGCCATAGGGGTAGAGGCCATGTGTTCGCCTGAGACATGCTTCTCGGTAGCGGATACCAGTGTTGCCTTGGCCAGTCCGGGGCTATTAGTATCACCTTTGGTTGTTCCTCCCTGATCTTCAATAGAACCTTGTACATCAGTGGGAGAGGTGGAAAGGCATATACTGTTAGGGCATTCCAGCTGAAAGAAAGAGAGCCCACCCTCCAGGCTTGTGGGTGGTATGTCCTTGAGCAGTATTTCTTCAGTTGGTGGTTGAGTGGGGAGGCGAACAGATCTATGTCTGGCATTCCCCATTTCTTTGCTATGAGTTTAAAGATGTCTGGATGCAGCATCCATTCGTGAGCATCCGTGGTAGTTCTGCTTAAGCTGTCTGCTAGAGAATTCTCTTTTCCTGGTACGAATTTGGCCTGCAGCTGGACATTGAGATTCAGGCATAAGTTCCACAGATTCATTGCCATCCGGCATAGAGGGTAGGAATGTGTGCCTCCCTGTTTATGTACCACATGACCGTGGTGTTGTCTGTCCTTATTAACAGATGTCCTTGCTGGAGGAATGGTTTGAATGCCTCGATTGCATTTTTCACTGCCAGCATCTCCTTTTGGTTTATGTGCATGCTTAGCTGTCCTTGAGGCCATAGGCCTTGGATACATTTGTCCTCCATGTGTGCTCCCCATCCTAGGTCTGAGGCGTCTGTGGTGATGGTCTGCCTTGGTTTTGGTTTGTTGAAAGGCAACCCTCTGTTGGACTGGCAGGCCTGAGCCCACCACAGGAATTCCTTATGTTATGACTGCAGATGCATCCTTGAAGGACATCACCAGCTTGCAGCTTCCAGGATGTCCCTAGTAGGGATTCCCCTGAGAAAAGCTGTAGAGGTTGAGGTAGCCTTAGAGGAATGAGGCCTGATCCTCTGTCGGGTAGGTTTTCCATGGTGTTTTGTAGCACAAATGGATGCAGTGTGCTATCCATTTAGAAATGGTTTGTTTCGAAATGGCCTTGCCCTCTGCCCCTGTAGCAAAGCTGACTAGCAGCTGGTCAGATTTTCTGAAAGGTTTAGTCCTGTCAAGGTAGAACTTGAGCTGTCTGTGCACGTCCAAGGAGTGCAGGATCCTTTTCCCTTTATTCTGAGGATTAGGAAAAAAGGTTGGCAAATGGATGGATTGGTTTAAAACCACACTGGATACCACCTTAGGCATAAAAGATGGGTTAGTCCTGAGGGAAACCCTGTCTGTATGGAAGATAATGGAGGGTTTCACAGCCATAAGGGCCTGTAACTCAGACACTCTTCTTGCTGAAGTGATGGCTAGCAGTAAGGCTGTTTTCCAAGAGAGGAATTTTAACTCTGCTGTAGCAGCAGGCTCAAAAGGGGGAAGGGTGAGCTTCTCTAGTACAAAGTTAAGGTCGCAGGCAGGAGTGGGAGCTCTCCTTGGGGGTCTTAAACTGTTAGCTCCTCTCAGGAACTGTTTGATCAGAGGGTGAGAGAAGAGGGGTGGCTCAGTATTGTAATGAGCTAAGATGGCAGAGGCATGAATCTTAACTGATGAGAAGGATAGGCCTTTGTGGAGCAGCTTTGCTAGGTAATCTAGGATTTGAGGCAAGGAGGGCATGGCTGTGTCCTTCCCTTGAAAATGGCACCAAGAACAGTATCTATTCCACTTTTCTGAATAGGATTTCCTAGTACTGAGCCTCCTGGCCTCAAGGTTAACATCCAGCACCTGTTTGCTGAGAGTTGCTGGTGATGTATTCAGGGAATAAAGCCAGGCTGCGAGGTTCAGGGTTTGCAACTGAGGATGCAAAACCTGTCCCTCCTGCTGGGACAGTAGAGAGGGGGTCTGATGTAGGTGCCAGGGTGGCACTGCTGTCAGACTGCGTAGGAGTGGGTACCAGTGCTGGCGTGGCCAGCCTGGTGCAATAAGGATTGTCCTTGGCCTGTCCTGTTTGATCTTGAGGAGCACTTTTGGAAGGAAGGGCAGAGGGGGAAAGGCATAGATTGAGAGGTTTTCCCATGTGAAGGATAGGGCATCCACTTTCCAAGCTTGGCTGTGGGGAATTCTGGTGCAAAATGTATTTAGTTGATGGTTTTGGGGGGGACGCAAAGAGGTCCACCTCTAGTGTCCCCCACCTGTCTATTAGAAGTTTGAATGAGTTTGGTTCCAGTTTCCACTCATGTGGGTCCATTACATTTCTGATGAAGTCGTCTGCCAGTGAATTTTGTTTGCCTGGCAGGAACTGAGCTTACAGGTGCACTTGGTTGCTTAAGGCTGTGTCCCATACAGCCATGGCAACCTGCAGAGTGGGTAGGAGTGAGTTCCCCCCTGCTTGTTTATGTACCACATAACTGTGGTGTTGTCTGTCTTTATCAGGAGTTGTCCTGGCAGGATAAGGTATTTGAAGGTTGTCAGTGCATTCTGTACATCTGACATGTCTTTTTGATTGATATGCAGGTGAATTTGTCCTGGGCTCCATTTGCCTTGAATGCATTTACCTACCATGTGAGCCCCCCCCATGCATAGTCTGATGCGTCTCTTGTCAGAGTTTGGACGGTGGGGGGTTGTGAGAAAGGGAGTCCCTTGTTGTGGTTGCAAGCCTCTGCCCACCAAAGGAACTCTGTCCTTAGGCAAGGAATGATAGCAATCACCGTTTCCAGGTCCTGGGAATGTTGACACCAGAGACTTTTTAAGTACCATTGAAGTTTCCTCATATGCAGTCTTGCATATGGAATCAGTAGAATGCATGAGGCCATGAACCCTAGGGCTTGCAGTATTTTTCTTGCAGATAGCTGGGTTTGGGTGGCCAGTAGTTTAAAATAAGTTGTCAAATAAACCTGCTTTTCTGGAGTGAGGAATGCCATCTGGGAAGTTGTGTTCAAGCTTGCTCCTAGGAAAACAATCTTCTGGCTGGGTACCAGATGTGATTTCTTTTCATTGATGGTATACCCCGGAGAAGTTAGGAGTCTCTTTACAAATGTCAGGTGCTGAAGTAGCAATTCCTGACTGTCTGCCTGAATCAGGCAATCATCCTAGTATGGGTAAATTTGAATATTTCTCTGCCTGCAGTAAGCAATGGCTGGAGCCATGCACTTTGTGAATACTCTAGGCGCAGTAGATAAGCCAAAGGGAAGTGCAGAGAACTGATAGTGCATACAGCCTGCCCTGAAAAGTAGATATTTCATGCAAGATTCCCTTATGGGGATGTGCAGATAAGCTTCTTTTAAGTTTAGGGTGACTAGCCAGGAGTCCTTGGCTGGCATAGGAAGGAGCTGCTGGAGTGTAAGCATTTGAATTTTGGTACCACCAGGAAGGTGTTTAAGGTTGACAGATCCAGAACAGGGTGCCAAGAGTTCTCTTTCCTGGGCACCAGGAACAGCCTGGAGTAGAAACCCTGTCCCCTTTGCTTTGTTGGCAACAGGTTGAATAGCCCTGATACTGAGAAGAGAAAGTACTTGCTTTTGGGCCTCTGTCCACTGGTTTGGAGGAAGGTCTGGCAATCTGCTTGGGGATGGAAGAGAGTGGAAATATAATCTGTATCCCTGGGATACAAGGTTTAAGACCCATCGGTCATGGGTAATATACTCCCAGTTTTTTTGCATGCTGGGCGAGTTTTCCTCCTAGGGGTGCAAGTACTTGTGCATGGCTGGGAAGGATGAAGGACAAGTCATTGTGAGCTTTTCCCATAAGGGGGTGGCTTACCACTCCCAGTTTTTGAGGAGGGAGCACTCCATTGTTTAGATCTGTGCATACCCTGAGACTGTAGTCCTTGTGGTCTGTTGCCCCTGGGTTTGGGCTGAGAAGGTCTGGAAGGAACTGGAAAGGACCAGTTTTTTGAAGGCCAATGCCTACTGAATCTAGGTGGCTGTACCTGTACGAAATCTTTAACAGTTTGAATTCATTTAGCTTTTTCCTCCATCTTTTTAAATCTTTTTAAGAACTTCTGCTTTAGAGCCAAACAAACATTCTTGGTTCAATGGAGCATCAAGTAATTTTGCCTTGACATGGTCTGGCAAGATTTGTTCCTTCAGCCAAGTATGCCTTCTCAGAATGGACCCAGTGACAGCAGCCCTGCAAGATGCTTCTAAGGCATCACAACTGCACTACAAAGTATGTTTACCAACTTGGTTTGCAGAATGCATTAAGTCTTGAAAGTCCTTATTTTCTGCACAATCAGGAATCAACAACATTTTTTGCTTAATTAGGTCAGTAATATATATGCTTGCTGGTACTTCAACATGTGAAACTGGCAATTTAAAGCCCTGATGGCAAGAGCTGCATATACCTTCTTACCCCATCTGTCTAGAGCCCTAGAATCCCTCTCCGAAGAGGTAGGGTTTTTGGCTGTAGAAGCCTTAATACCTTTAGGTCCCTGGGAAATGGTCTCTGGATCTGCAGTGGGATTTGTAAAGAGAAATTTGTGAGAATCAGGTACTCTGTAGTATCTGTCAGGCTTTCTAGGAGCAGGTGGTAAAGTAACAGGGGTAAGGATGGATTCCATGAAGACATCATCTACAATATCCAGGACAGGGGGAATGGCTAGAGGCCTATGCTGAGGCAAGTCTAAAAATTCCCGAGTCTCTTTCTGGACTTTGGGTAGTCCTGGCATTCCAAGCGGAAATGCTCTCTTAGAGTATATGCAAGGTTTCACAGAAAAAAAGGTCCTCTGGGGGGGGGGAGGCTGAGGGAATTGAATCCTCTCCATCTGAGTCCTCATAGGTAGATAAGGGTATGTCCTGGTAATCACAGGGGTGAGAGTCATCAGACTCACGGTCTGAAGAATCAGAAGGAAAATCAATTCTTTGTCTTTTAGAGTTTAAAGTAATAAAGTTTTCAGCCATTCTAAGCACTTGTTTCTGTGGCATGGGTGCTTGGGAATGTGCTTTGGTCATAGGTTTCCTAGGCGTAGTGTGAACTCTGGGCCTGAGAAATTCGTTATATTTAGTCATTAACGAAGTAGTCAGTTTAATACAAACATTGGAAGGTCTGAATACACCCTCAGAAGCCAGTGCCTGCACAGCAACTCCAGACCCATCCAAGGTGGAGACATCTGCAGGTTCCATAGTCTAAGAAGCATCATATGGCATACCGGACTCTGAAAGGGTCTCAGTAGAGGCCTGCAAATCTGTAGAAGCGGGTATCAGGGGCTGCGAAAGTGCCTCACTGAGTAATGGCGGACTGGCAACTAGCTTAACGGAAGCGTCGTCGGCAGTTTTGGACCTATGCGGTCTGTCTCTGTCTTTATTTTTTTTCAGAAGATCGGTAGTTGGATGGCTTACCAAAGCCATTTCGGAATACGGAGAATGAGAGCGAAAGAATTTAGAGACAAAAATAGCCCAATGATGAATAGTTCGGACATTGGACAAGGCACAAACCCGACAGTGAGGGACGTCATTTTCTGGGCCTAAACAGGTGACGCAGTAAGAATGAAAATCACTGTGAGGCATTTGCTTTCCACAGGCAAGACAATTGTTAACTTTTTCTGACATTGGTTAGAGCAAGAAAAAAGGATCCCCAATGGGGTACTTAGCTTTAGAAGACTTCAGGTCTGAAACTCAAAAAACGAAAATTTCAGGTAGCTGCCGACAGGCACTTGCGAACTGCTTCTGCTTCGGGCTCCCGCACGGCAAGAAAAGCTGATGTAATGGCGTCAGCTGCATGTTTTTACCCCTGACGACTCGACGTCGTGGATGAAGCAACCGCATCCGATGGAGAAATCCCAAGACTCTGGTATTCGGGCCGACTGAGGGCTACCTGCAGGCAGATAACCCAAGTGTGATGACTGCAACAGTGAAACACGAAGAACATCTTTGGAAATGGACTTCACTAAAGTTGGGCCAGAAAAGGAAACAAATAATTATTCTGATTTTCTAAATTCTTTAGTTCTGTTAAGATAGAAACGTAACTGTTGGTGAATATCCAGAAAATGTAGGCACTACTTGCCTTTGTTAGGAAAATTGGGGAAGAAAACAGGCAAGCCTATGGTTTGATTAATGTTGGACTCTGAGACTACCTTTGGAAGAAAGGATGGATTGGTTCTGAGTGAAACTCTATCCTTGTGGAAAATTAAGTTAGGGGATTTTGAGCATAGGGTCTGCATCTCAGACATTCATCTTGCTGAAGTTAGAGCTATGAGGAAAAGCATTTTCCATGAAAGAAACTTTAGGTCGCATGTTGCTGCTGGCTCAAAAGGGGGAAGCACCAAAGACTGGAGAACAATAATTAGATCCCATGGAGGTAAGGGATCTTTAAATGGAGGCTTCAAGCGCAGAGTTCCTTTGAGGAATACTTACATAGTCTATGAGAAATTAGTGGAAGGTCCCCGAAACCATTATGGAAGTTAGAAATGGCTGTTAATTGTACTTTAACTGTAGAGGCAGAGGCCCCTTGATCAAAAAGATTGGTCAGAAATTCTAGAACTTTTTCCACTGGAGTGGAGAAAGGACAGAGATTGTTATCATAAGCCCAGATTGAAAATCTCTTTCACTTATTAAGGTAGAGTTCCCTGGTGGATGGTCTTTGGGAAGCCAGCAGAATTTTCCGCACTGGACTAGGTATATCTTTATGCCTGGCAACTAGCGGAATTAGAGGAACCAAGTTGTCAGCTTGAGATTTTGAAGGTTGGGGTGCACCAGTCCTAAGGGTGAGACAGAAGGTCTGGAATTTGGTCCAGAATTCATGGACAATGAACTAGATGAGGCCACACGAAAGGGAAAGTATAGTTGTGTGCACTTACCATAAATGTAGATGTTTGACTGTATTCACTGTTGCAGTCATCACCTGTGAGTTATCCCTGCTGTGGTAGCCCCCGGCTGGCTCGAATACCAGAGTCAATGTTTTTGTGCACCGGCTGCTGTCACCTGTAGTCTGACATCAGGTCTTCAGTAATATAAAGCAAGGCAGCCGACGTCATTGCATTAGTTTTTCTTGCCCTAATCTGTCAGAAGCACAAGGGGAAAGAGAGAAGTGGTCCTGGTGGCTAAGTGCCACCTTGGGAAACATGTGTCCCCCTAGGGGAAGATGTGAAATGGGGGGTGGTGGGAGGAAAACCAAGACTGCAACAGTGAATACACTCAAACATCTACATTTATGGTAAGTGTACACAACTGTACTATGTTCTTTGTGTTTCATTATTGCAGTCATCACTTGTGGGAGGATTCCCAAAGCTGAGGTAAAGAGTGGAAGGATAGGTAGAATCCTAGGTATGGGTCAGGAGGCACTGCAGAATTGCAGAGGCAAACCCTGACCTAGACTTAGAAAAGAGAGGTAGGTGGTTATGCTTTGTAAAGGTATGGATAGAGGTCCAGGTGGACGCTTCCAATATGTCCCTGGTAGGTACTCCTCTGAAGAAGAAAGTGGAAGTGGAGGTTGCCCTAGTGGAGTGGGCAAGTATCGACTTAAGGATGGGTTTCCCATATAGTCTGTAGCAAAAATGGATACAGTGTGAAATCCATTTGGAAATGGTTTGTTTGGAGATGGGCTTCCCCTCTGCCCCTGGGGCAAAGCTTACAAGAAGCTGGTCAGGTTTTCTGAATGGCTTAGTGCGATCCAGATAGCATCTGAGTTGTCTGTGCACGTCTAGTGAGTGTAGAATTCTTTCCCCCTTGTTTTGAGGGTTGGGAAAGAAGGTGGGAAGGTGTATGGCCTGGTTAAGGGTCACATCAGATACCACCTTGGGCATAAAGGAGGGATTAGTCCTCAGGGAGACTCTGTCTGCAAGGAAAATTATGAAGGGATCAACAGCCATGAGAGCTTGAAGTTCTGAGACCCTTCTGGCTGAGGTGATAGCTAGTAGGAAGGCAGTCTTCCAGGAGAGGTATTTAAATTCTGTTGAAGTGTCAGATTCAAATGGAGGTAAGGTTAGTTGCTCTAACACATAATTCTGGTCCCAGGGTGGAGTAGGAGGTCTTCTGGGAAACCTGATATTACTTAATCAAAGGGTGAGAGAAGAGGGGTGGGTCTGAGTCATAATAGGCAGAGATGGCTGAGGCATGGATTTTAATAGAGGAGAAGAAGAGGTCACTATTGAGCAACTCTGCTAAGTAATCCAGGATGAGAGGGATGGAAGGTTGGGAGATACTGCCCCCTTTGGAATGTTTCCAGGAGCAGAATCTATACCATTTTCCTGCATAATATTTTCTTGTGCTAGGCCTTCTGGCCTCTCTGATGATGTCCAGGACCTGTTTGCTTAACAGTGACTTCTTGTTAGTTTTTAGTGTATGAGCCATGTTGAAAGTTTGAGAGTCTGTAGGTCTGGGTGAAGTGCCTTCCCCCTCTCCTCGGTCAAGATGTCTGACCTTAGAGGAAGCAGCTTTGGGGGCTGTAAGGTCAGACTGCGTAGTAAGGGGTACCAATGCTGTCTGGGCCAATCTGGAACGATGAGGATGGCATTTGGTCTCTCCTCTCTTATTTTTATCAGAACCTTGGAAATAAGGGGCAGAGGAGGGTATGTGTACACAAAGAGGAAGCTCCAGGGGAAGGTTACGGCATCCACCTTCCATGCAAGGAGGTGATACTCCTTGGTACAAAACTTGTGCAGCTGGTGGTTGAGGTGCGAGGCAAAAAGATCCACCTCTGGAGTCCCCTACTCTTGGGTGATCTGCAGAAAGATTTCTCTGTGGAGCTGCTAGTCGTAGGGGTCCTGTAAGTTTCTGCTTAGGTGGTCTACCAGTGTACTGTTGATCCCTGGTAAGTATTGAGCAATTAGGTGTAGCCCCATAAAGGTGGTTGTAAGCCACAGACTCATGGCTAACCTGCACAGGGGGTAAGACTGAGTGCCCCCTTGATTGATGATATACCACAATACTGTGGTTTTGTCTGTTTTTATAAGGAGGACCCCTGGCCTGACATGGGGTTGTAAGGAAGTCAGAGCTTTTGCACTGCCATAATTTCTTTCTGGTTGATGTGCAAGTGAATAAAACACCAAAAGTGACCACAGTGTAAAATATAACTAAAAAAAAGTCCAAAACATAAACTGTGAAGCAGATTCTGATGAAGTCCCCAGTTTAGAGGATGAAAGCGCTCAGTCTGTGTCTTTGTATGCTGGAAGAATAAAAACAGCTTGAACTGAAGAGTTTGGCTGGCTGAACGTGTTTCCTACTGCTCCACAGTGTACATTTTGGACTTTTTTATAGTGATGTGCAAGTGAAGTTGCTGGCCATTCTAGAGGCCTTGGGTACACCTACCTGTTAGGTGAGCACCCCAAGCTATGTCTGAGGCATCGGTGGTGATTGTCTGGACAGAAGGGTGGAGGATGAAGAGAAGACCCTTATTCATGGCACAGGCCTCTGCCCACCAGAAAAATGTATCCCTTATGCAAGGGATCAGTGGGAGAGTGGCCTCTAGGGACTGAGAATGCTGGCACCAAAGGTTCTTTAAGTACCACTGAAGCTTTCTTATGTGAAGCCTGGCAAAAGGAATGAGAATGCCATGTATCCCAGGGCTTGCAGGAACTTCCTCGCAGTGAGGTGACCTCTGGAAGCCAGCTGGGTAAAGTAGAGAGGCAGGAGGATCTGCTTTTCTGGGGATAGGAAGGCCATTAGGGTTGCTGTGTCTAGCACAGCTCCCAGAAAAACAGTCTTCCTGATAGGGTTTTGCTTATTTTTTCTCATTGATGGTGAACCCTAGGGAAGTTGGGAGTTTTTTGACAAAGAGAAGATCCTGGAGCAATCTTTCTTTGCTGTTCGCCTGAATGAGGCAGTTGCCCATGTAAGGGTAAATCTGAATATTTCTCTGTCTGCAGAATGCTATAGTCGGGGCCAAGCATTTGGTGAATACTCTGGGAGCAGTAGATAAGCCAAAGGTCAGTGCAGAGAACTGAAAGTGTTGACTGCCTGCTCTGAAGCGCAGGAATTTTCTGCACGATTACCTGATGGAGATGTGGAGGTAGGCATCTTTTAGGTCTAGTGTCACTAGCCAGGCATTTTGTGTGAGCATATACAGGAGCTGCTGCAAGGTTAGCATTCTGAATCTGAGGACCACCAAGGAGGTGCTCAGTTTGGATAGATCCAGGATGGGACGCCAAGTGCCCTCTTTTCTGGGAACAAAGAATAGTCTGGAGTAAAAACATTTTCCTGTTTGATCCGGAGGGACAGGTTCTACTGCCCCCTGGGATATTAGTGTTTTTACCTGTTTTAATGCCTCTGACCACTGGTTTGGGGGTGAGGTCTGGGTACCCTCTTGGAATTGGGAGTTCGCTGAAGGAGAATCTGCATCCCTGAGAAATTATTTTTAGTACCCATTGGTCCTTGGTTATAGAGATCCAATTGTCCTTGAAGAGGATAAGCCTTCCTCCTAGTTTTAGATGAGTGAAAGGAGGGCAGAGGGGGGAGGAGTCATTGTGAGAGCTTACCATAGAAGCTTGGCTTAGCACTCCCTGTCTTAGAGGCGGACGTGATCCATCGTTTGCTTCTTTGCTGGCCCTCTGATAGGAGCCTGGATGTCCTGTCCCTGTGGGGCTTACTTTGGCCCTGTCTGCTGGGTGCAGGGAAAGCACAGTGCTTACAGGGGAAGTTCTTGCTGAATCTGGGTGGTTGAATGTGAAAGAAATCTTTTACTGTTTGCATAGATTTTGCTTTGTCTTCCATCTTTTTAAGCACCTCTTCTGCTTTTTCCCTAAACAGGCGTTCCTTATCTACGGGTGCATCAATACGTTTAGAATTGACAAGATCAGGGAGAGGTTCCTTCAGCCATGCATGTCTTCTAATAACAGATCCTGTCACTGCTGCCCTGCTAGAGGCTTTTAGGGTGTCATATCCACATTGCAATGAGAGCGTGGCCACTTGACAACCACAGTGTAGTAATTCTGCCAGCTCTTTTGAGTTGGCACCATCAGGAGAGGTATCAATCTTCTGTTTAAATTGTTCCAAAGTGTGTTGTTATTTTAACATATGAGACTGACAATTGAGTGCTCTGATAACTAAGGTTGCAGAGGTGTGTACTTTCTTACCCCATCTGTCCAGAGCTCTGGAGTCTTTGTCAGAAGGGAGAGGATTCTTGGCAGAACTAGTCTTAGCTCCTTTGGGTCCCTGTGTAATGACTTCAGGGTCTACAGCAGGGTTCTTTTTCCGGTACTCTGTAGTACCTTTCTGGTTTAGCTGTAGCAGGAGGCAGTGCATCAGGGGCTAAACTGGATTCAAGGAAAACATCATCCACCATTTCTAGAATAGGTGGGATGGCCAGGGGTCTGTGCTGGTTCAGGTCCAAAAACTCTCTAAGCCATTTATTTGACTGTGGGTAGTCCTGAGATTCCCGTTGAAAATGTTCCCTGAGGGAGAAAAGGGTTTCCCCGAAGGAGAGGTCCTCTGGAGGGGAGGCAGAGGGGATGGATTCCTCTGCATCTGAATCCATATAAACAGTTAAGGGCTGTTGTTCCTCTTCAAGGGCAAAATAAACAGATTCCTCAGGCTGTTGTTCCTCTTCAAGGGCAGAATAAATAGATTCCTCAGACTCTTCTTTTGTCATAATTTCTGGAGCAGAAAGCCTTTTTCCTTTTGGAGTGGGGGCTTGAGTACCTTGGACAAGGGAAATGAGATCCTCCGCCATTTTAAGCATTTGAGCTTGGGGTGGGGGAGCAGTAACAAGATGGTGGCTAGATGCAGATTTCCTAGGAGTGGCCTGGCTTTGAGGCCTGAAAGAATCCATCGGTCTCTGAGAAACAGTAGTCGGAAGAGAAGACGTCGTTTTTTTGTCTAGAATCGGTAGCGCAAACGGCCTCCTCAGAAGCCGTTGCCTGCGTCGCGGCTCCAGACCCAACAAAGGCAGAGACAGCCAAAGGCTCAGAAGATGAAGTGGATTTCTGCAGCATACTGGACTCCGAAAGGGTCTCGGCAGAGGCCTGCACAGAAAATGAGTAGGGCATCAGGGGCTGCGAAAGCTCCTCACTGAACTCTGGAGAACTGACAACTTGCTTAGCGGTAGCGTCATTGGAAAGCTTAGCCTTGTGTGGTCTGTATCTATCTTTACGTTTTTTCAGAATGTCTTGGGATTGTTGGCTAACGGACGCCATATCGGAATTCCAAGACGGAATACGAAAATAACTGTCTACAAAAAGAGCTCTACAGCGAATGGTTCTCGCATTAAAGCGGGCACAGAACCGTCAACGAGGGACATCGTGGTCTGGGCCTAAACAAGTGATGCAGTAAGAATGAAAGTCTAAATGTGGGATCTGCTTTCCACAGGCGAGACAATTTAACTTTTTCGGACATTGGTTAGAGCAAGAAAAAAGGGTCCCCAACGGGGTACTTAGCTTTAGACATTTTCTGCTGAAATTCGACTTCTGGTAGCGACTGACTGGCACTCATGAGAACTGCTTCTGCTACGGGCTCCATGGCAAGAAAGACTGATGTAGTGCTGTCGGCTGACTTGCTTTATAGTACTGACGACCTGATGTCAGACTACAGGTGACAGCAGCCGGCGCTCAAAAACATCGACTCTGGTATTCGGGCCGGCTGAGGGCTACAACAGCAGGGATAACTCACAGGTGATGACTGCAACAGTGAAACACGAAGAACATCCATATTTGTCAAGGCCAACAGGATGCATTCAGGATCACTATGATTCTCAACCTGGCTGCTTTCTTGAGAAAAAGTGGAATTAGAGGGAAGTGGGGAAAACACAGAGGAGACCCGGGGGCCAATTGAGGAGAAGAGCGTCTCTCGGTGACTTCTCTTGAGAGGGAATCATGGCAAAGTAGTTTCTGCACTTGTTGTTTTAGGGTGATGCAAAAAGGCTGCAGCAAGGCTGGTCCCAGCAAAGAAAAATCTTCCTCGCTATCTCGGGATTGAGAGAGCACTAGTGAGGCAGTAGAATGCATCTACTCAGTTTGTCTGTTATCATGCTTGAACTCCCCAGGATGTGCACTGCTATCAGAAAGAGGTTGGAGGAAACAGCCCATTACCACACTCTCAGGGCCTCTCGACAAAGAGGGTAGGACTTAGTTCCCCCTTCTTTGTTGCTGTACCAGACTACAGACATGTTGTCTGATTGGATCGCAATGGTCTCTAGAGGGAGGACAGACTGAAAGGTTTGCAACGCTAGAAGCACTGCCCTTAACTCCAGGACAATGATATGCAGATTGGCCTCTATTGGGGAACAAATGCCTTGGACTGTTCTTCCCAGATAATTCCCCCCCCCCCACCACATCTGGGAGGCATCTGTGGTCACTATGGCCTTGGGTAGATGGGGGACAAAAGAACAGCCTAATACGATTTCCTCAGATTCCATCCACCAGGAGAGGTCTTTTTTGCAGCAGCTGGTGATTAATACAGGATAGTTCACTGGATGGGTTAGAATAGGCCATTGTGATGCTAGAAGCCACTGTAGTAGGCACATGTGGAATCTCGCTAATGGAACTAGAGTGATGGTCACTGCCATGGACCCCAACGATTGAAGGACCAGAAGCGCTGGAAATTTGTTTTTGCAAAGAATAGGATGTACTTGGGATTTTATCTTCTGTAGTCTGTGCTGGGGAACAGAGGCTACACAAGAAATGGTGTACAGATGAGCTCCTATGAATTCTAAATCTTGAGAGGGGTTTAGTTGAGATTTTATTTGATTGACTGTCATTCCCAAGCTCAGGAACAAATGCAAAGTGAACTCTGTTGCCTGGAGTAATAGATGCCTGGTGGTAGTAGCATAGTGAAATAGACTCCAGCGTAGCCAGCTGATAGGCCACTTTTTCTTGGATCTTATCAGATGCAGCTCCTGCTAGGGTGCCTGATAGTTCCTTGATCAGATCCCTCTGGAGACTAGTACAGCGTGCCTGAAAATTCAAAGACCTTAAGGCGAAGGTCGATGATGCATAGACCTGCTTCCAAATCTGTCCATCGTTCTAGTCTCTCGGTTAGGGGAATGAACAGAGGAACTTTCCTTTTTGGTGGCCACCTCTACCACCATGGCATCTGTTGCTAGCCCATTAGCCCAATGTTGGTGGTCTTGTGCAGAAAGGATCTTATCCAGTCCCCGTGGAATTGGTTCGATGGAGTTAAGAGATTTCCAAGCCCGCTGAATAATCACTTTAATGAAACTGTCAGCGGGAGGGGTCACCTAGAAAGTAGATGGGCGAGAACCAAAAGCTTGCAAGTACAAAGACTCCCCAGAGGTAGGGTCTTTGGGCTTCCAATTACCCCTATATTTAAGGATCTCAAGAATGTCTCCAAAAGAGACATTTTCCAGGGGTGACCAGGGGGAACCAGCCCTGTCATCAAAATCAGTGTCCTCAGTGATGGACTGTTCATGGGAGTCCAGGTGTTTCCTCTTACACGTTTTCTTCCAAGGAGGCTCCTCAGTGGAAATATCTGAGGAGGTCTCGGAAGAAGGGGGATCCTTAGTTGGGATATCTTGCAACCTTGGAGCTCGACTGTCCAGGCGTGGAGGTTGGTGGAAGCTCCCAGTAAGAGGGGGGTCAGGGGATGAAACACAGATACACCAGGACCCACCTGAGAGCCTGCTGTGGCAAATGCCCCCTCTATAGCTTGGAAAGCAGCAGCCCCTCCGAAAAAGATGAACTTGGAACCAGGGTCACACCCCACCCTGAGAGACCCACCTCTAAGGCTGAAGCCAATGAAGGACCCCCTGCCACCGGAGTCCAAAGAGGAAAGGACAACTCTGAATAAAATACGGGAGTCGACTCAAACCTCTCTGGCCCAAAAGCAGAGCCACGATCTCAGGACCCCATTGGTTCTGAAGGAACCAAGGAAATCAGAGCCAAGTCCAGAAGCAAAGGCAAGGAGGCTGTCGGTGCTGGAGCAATAGGAACCTTAGTGGTCAAAGCAGGGAGCTCTAAAGCCTCTGAGGAGGTGAGAGGAGGGGGTCTATATTACGTGATCGAATGGTCAAATAGTTGAACACGTAATAGTAGACCCGTAATAATCGAACCGCCACAATGTCGAACGGAAAATAAAAAAAAAGAAAAACCCACCCAAACAAACCATTTAAATGGTCTACAAAGGGGGGGGCAAGTCCCCTGCACGCCCACACCCCTCGCTTCTTAAATATACCAACTCAGAGATCGCACTACAGTGCAGACAATGGAAAACTTCCATTTCCGCACTGTACGGAGATCTCCATTGAACCATTCAACATTGTGGCAGTTAGATTATTATGGGTTGATTATTATGTGTTCGACTATTTGACCATTTAATCACACAATACAGACCCCAGATGAGGAATACCGAGAGGAGTCCTGGGAGAAAACATCCCTGCTCTAGGAGGGAGAGGGGTTTGAGAAGAAGAAGAAAGACCACTCGCTGTAAGGAGCTGGTCCACCAAACTCACCACATCGACTTATGTGAGACTCCTGGAGGAGTGAACAGGCAATCCAGAGGGAGATTCTGGCCTTTCCAGAAATGGACTGGGAAGCTGACCACAGAAGGGGCCAATGAAAGGGGAATACTTCGTTCTGGGTGCATATAGAGGATCAATTCTTGTCAAAGAAGGAGGGGGGGGTGACCTGTTGCAGTGCAGAACGAGATGTTGGCACGGACATGAAAAATAAAGAAGTCAGTGCCGGTGTTGGAGTCGGTGCCAAAGGCACCAAAGTGACTGGTGCTGAAGAAGGAATCCGTTCAGAGAGCTTGGGAAAGTACAGTTCTGTACACTTACCATAAATGTAGATGTTCGAGTGTATTCACTGTTGCAGTCATTACATTTGGGTAATCTGCTGGCAGGTTGCCCTCAGTCGGCCTGAATTCCAAAGTCTTGGGTCCTGCGTCGGTTGCTGTCTCTTCTTCCATGACGCCAGGTCGTCAGGGGTATAAAACATGCAGCCGACGCCATTTTCTTTAGTTTTTCTTGCCCCAGATGTCAGATGCCCCCAAAAAGGTAGCAAAACAAAAACAAAAACAAACAAAAAAAAATATATATATATATATATATATATATATATATATATATATATATATATATATATATATATATATATATATATATATAAATGCATCAATATAAACTTTACCTTCATCTACAAGCAAATACACCACATAGGTTGTAGAAGACAGAGAAGGAAAGATAAACTCCAGAATGACAGGGGGATGGCAGGAGGGTAACCTGGATTGAAACAGTGAATACACTCGAACATCTACATTTATGGTAAGTGTACACAACTGTACTATGTTCTTCGTGTTTCACTGTTGCAGTCATTACATTTGGGTAGAATCCCAAAGCTATGATTGGGAGGCTGGAGCTTAACAGCATTAGGTGCGGCTATAAGGCCCTGCAGAACAGCAGTGGCAAAGCCTGCCCTGGACTTAGAGTAGAGAGGCAAATGATAATGCTTTGTAAAGGTATGAACAGAACTCCAAGTAGCAGCCTCTAGAATGTCTTTGGTCGGTACTCCTCTGAGAAAGGCTGCTAAAGTAGTTACAGCTCTGGTGGAATGAGACCTAATGACCTTGAGCACAGGTTTACCATGGTGTAAGTAGCAGAAACGGATGCAGTGGCTTACCCACTTTAAATTATCTGCTTTGAAATAGCCTTTCCTTCTGATCCTGCAGCATATGTTACTAGTAATTGCTCAGTTTTTCTTAGAGCTTTAGTCCTGCTCAAGTAGAATCTTAGATGTCTGTGAACGTCCAAGAAATGCAGAATTCTCTCCGCCTTGTTCTGCGGATTTGGATAACAGTTTGGCAGATGAATTGTTTGGTTAAGAGCCACACTGGAAACCACCTTAGGCATAAATGTAGGATTTGACCTCAGAGACACCCTGTCTGGGTAAAATATGATAAAAGGCTCTACAGCCATGAGGGCCTGTAGCTCTGAAACTCTTCTTGCTGAAGTAAACAGCTGGTTCAAATGGTGTCAGGGTGAGCTTTTCCAACACATAATTGAGGTCCCATGCAGGTAATGCTGATCTTCTAGGAGGCCTTAAATTTTTGGCTCCTCTAAGATACTGCTTTAGTAAAGGATGAGAAAAGATTGGTGGCCCTGTATTGTAATAAGCTGAAATGGCAGAGGCATGGATTTTAATTGATGAGAAAGATTGGCCTTTGTCAAGCATCTCAGTTAAGTATTGTAATATCTGAGGAATATTTGGTTTTGCTGTATCAGTTCCTTGTGCTTGATTCCAAGCACAGAATCCCTTCCATTTATCAGCATAAGATTTTCTAGTACTAGGCCTTCTGGCTTCCAAAATGACATCCATCACAGCTTTACTAAGAGGTGTTGTTTGAATAACTACATGATCAGCCATGCTGCCAGGTTCAGTGTCTTGAGTTGATTGTGCATGATCTGATTGTTTTGCTGGGACAGTAGCTGAGGTCTTTGAGGTAAGGTCCAAGCTGGGTCTTAAGACAAGTTCCTTAGGATTGGGTACCAGTATTGGCGGGGCCAGTCCGGGGCAATTAGTATCACCTTTGGTTTATCTTGTCTGACATTTAGGAGGATCTTGGGAAGAAGAGGCAGAGGAGGAAAGGCGTAAACTGATAGTTTTTTCCAACTGAAGAATAAGGTGTCCACTTTCCATGCTTGTCTATGATAAGTCCTTGTGCAGAATCTTTTCAATTGATAATTTTGAGGAGAGGCAAATAGATCTATGTCTGGGCTCCCCATTTCTCTGTTATCATGCTGAAGACTTGTGGATTTAGTTTCCACTCGTGAGGATCCATAAGGTTTCTACTTAAATCGTCTGCCAAAGTATTTTGCTTTCCTGGCAGGAATTGAGCTTGAAGATGTATTTGGTAGGTCAAAGTTGTGTCCCACAGTGCCATGGCTAATCTGCAAAGGGGGTATGAGTGTGTGCCCCATTGCTTGTTTATATACCACATGACAGTGGTGTTGTCCGTCTTTATCAGTAGTTGTCGTGGATGAAGTAGGTCCTTGAAGGCTGTTAGGGCATTTTGAACAGCTAGCATCTCTTTCTGGTTTATATGTAGATGCATTTGTTTTGGGGTCCATATGCCCTGAATGCATCTTCCTACCATGCGGGCCCCCCAAGCATAATCTGATGCGTCTGTTGTTGAGGTTTGGCTGGCAGGGGGTAGAGTAAAGGCCTGTCTCATGTTTTGGTGACATGCCTTTGCCCACCACAGAAACTCCTGTTGTAGGCAGGGAATGAGAGGAATCATTGTTTCCAGACTGTGAGAATGTTGACTCCATAAACCTTTTAGGTACCATTGAAGTTTCCTCATATGCAGTCTTGCATATGGAATCAGTAGGATGCAGGATGCCATGAAGTCCAAAGCCTGCAGAATTTGTCTTGCAAATAACTGGGTTTCTGTTGCCATCTGTTTGAGGTAAGTAGTCAGTTGCCTTTGCTTGTCTGGCATGAGGTAAGCCATCTGGGCAGCTGTATTCAAGCTTGCACCCAGGAATGTTATCTTTTGAGAGGGTATCAGTTGTGATTTATTTTCGTTTATTGTGTACCCTAGGCATGTTAGAAGCCTTTTCACAAATGCCAGATGTTGAAGAAGAATATCCTTGTTCTCTGCTTGAATGAGACAGTCGTCCAAGTAAAGATATATTTTTATACTTCTTTGTTTGCAAAATGTAATTACTGGTGCCAGGCACTTTGTAAAGACCCTGGGCGCAGTAGATAAGCCAAAGGGCAGTGCAGAGAATTGGTAATGCATTAAGCCATCCTTGAATCTGAGGTATCTTCTGCACGATTTTCTTACTGAGACATGCAGGTATGCCTCTTTTAGGTCTAAAGTCACCAGCCAAGCATTCTTGCCCAACATGGGCAGAAGCTGCTGTAAAGTCAGCATTTTGAATTTTGGAATGTCCAGGTATGTGTTCAAAATCGATAAATTCAGTATTGGCCGCCAGGTCTTGTCCTTTCTGGGTACCAAGAACAGTCTTGAGTAAAAACCTTGTCCTTTTTCCTGTTCGGGTACTGGCTGAATGGCCCCCATATCCATGAGGGACGTAACCTGTTTCTGTGCCTCTGCCCAATGATTTTTTTGGCAGATCTGGCCAACTGTTTGAAATTGGCAGAGTGTGGAAATGGAATCTGTATCCCTGAGATTCTATGTTTAGTATCCACTTGTCCTGGGTTATTAACTGCCAATTTTGAGCTAAAAGTGCTAATTTTCCCCTAAGGGTGCTGCCAAAAGATAAGAGCTTGGTTTAGGCAGAGGGAAGTCACTGGGACTGTTTTCTGTAGGTTTGCGCTTTATCTCCTCCAGATTTGGAGGAAGAAGTGCCCCATTGCTTTGACCTGTATGAATCTTGTGTCTGGTATCTGGAACCCTTAGGGTGTCTGGATTTGCCCCCTTTGAGCTCTGTCTGACACAGGAAAGGGACAGTTTTTTGTAGGCCACTGTCTACTGTATCTTGGTGGCTGCACTTGTAAGAAGTCTTTAACAGTTTGCATAGACTTAGCTTTGTCTTCCATTTTCTTTAAAACCTCTTCTGCCTTAATACCAAACAGAGTATCATGCTGTAAAGGTGCATCTAGCAATTTAGCTTTAACATGATCAGGCAAATTTTGTTCCTTTAGCCAGGTATGCCTCCTAATTACAGATCCAGTAACTGCTGCCCTGCAGGAGGCCTCTAAGGAGTCAAAACCACATTGCAAAGTATGCTTTCCAACCTGTTCAGCTGCATGCAATAATTCCTGCAATTCTTTATTTTCTGCACATTCAGAAATCAACATCATTTTCTGTTTCAGCAATCCCATAACATGTTGTTGATACTTGAGCATATGAAATTGACAGTTTAAAGCCCTGATTGCCAAGGCTGCAGATGTATAAACCTTTTTTCCCCATCTGTCCAGTGTCCTTGAATCTCTGTCAGAGGGGGTAGGATTTTTTGCTGTTGAGGTCTTAATCCCCTTTGGACCCTGTGAAATAGTTTCAGGATCAGCAGCAGGGTTTCGAAATAAAAAATTCTGTAAGTCAGGGACCCTGTAATATCTGTCAGGCTTACTGGGAGCTGGAGGTAAGGAGTCAGGGGTCAAGCTTGACTCCGAAAACACATCATCCACAATGTCTAAAAGAGGGGGAATGGCTAAAGGCCTGTGCTGAGGGAAAAGAAGGAAATCTCTGAGCCTCTTTTTTGATTCTGAGAAATCTTGACTCTCCCAGTGAAAATGCTCCCTCAAAGTATGAAAGGTTTCTCCAAATGAATAACCCTCAGGAGGAGATGCAGATGGTACAGACTCCTCTGCATCAGAATCCTCGTAGGGAGGTATAGATAATTCCTGATCAGAAGAGGAATCAGAAGAAATAGAAACCTGATCTGAAGATTCATAATCAGTGTCTTGCCTAGGCCTCTTATATGGAGGGGGACAGGTACCCCTAATCAAGGTAATAAGGTCTTCAGCCATTTTGATCATCTGTTTTTTAGGATTAGAGGTCTGTGCACGTGGCTCATGCGTCATTTTTTTAGTTTTAGAAGTTGCTATTGTCTTTGGTTTTGCAGCTGTTGTCGGTTTGATATACAAATGTTGAGGTCTGAATACACCCTCAAAAGCCGGTGCCTGTTCAGCGGCTCCGGACCCATCCGAGGGAGATACATCCATCGGTCCAATACCTTGAGTATCTTGAGGCATGCCGGACTCCACATGGGTGTTGGTAGAGGCCTGCGACTCGAAAGTAGCGGGTATCAGGGGCTGCGAAAGCACCTCACTGAGTACCAGCGAACCGGCGACTGGCTTAGGAGAAGCTTTGTCGTCGGTTTTGGATCTCGAATGCCTTTCTCTGTCCTTTTCTTTGCATTTTTATGTACTCTGGTAGTCGGATTGCTATCTGACATTTCTGGGTAGTTAAATCTGTTTCCAAAATAATTTGAGGCAAAAATATACCGACGCTTAATAGTGCGTTGATTAAATCTACCACAAAACCGACAGCCAAGCACGTTGTAATCAGGGCCTAGGCAAGGAATGCAGTATAAATGAAAATCCTTATGAGGTATTTGCTTCCCACAAGTAATACAATTATTAACTTTTTCTGACATTGGTATGGAGCAAGAAAAAAGTTTCCCCAACGGGGTACTTAGCTTTAGTAAAGACTTTGTTTCTGAAACTCAAACTCGAATATTTCAGTAGTCGGCCGACCGGCACTTGCAAAATGCTTCTGCTTCGGGCACTGTGCGGCAAGAAAGACTAAAGAAAACGGGGTCGGCTGCATGTTTTATACCCCTGACGACCTGACATCATGGAAGAAGAGACAGCAACCTACGCAGGTGCCAAGACTTTGGAATTCAGGCCGACTGAGGGCAACCTGCCAGCAGATTACCCAAATGTAATGACTGCAACAGTGAAACACGAAGAACATCCTTAGCTTTCGGTTCCAAGAAGGAGCCAACAGAATGAGACTTTTGTTTTCTTTATGTCGGTGCCGATAGAGACGTCGGCACTGATAGACTAGTTTTGGAACCAGAGGCGTTAGGAGACTTGTCAGCCTTGGATAAAGCTTCTTTGAAGGGGGACTTAAGAAGCCATTTAAGAATAAGCTTATTCTTTCATTCTATCAAGGCCCTAGTACTGAAGGCCTGGCAGACAGACCACTGTATGTCTAAATGAGGAGCACCTAGACAATACATGCAAGCCGAATGCACATCAGAGTTTGGCATTTTTTGGCCACAGCCATGGCACTGCTTAAATCCAGTCATGCCTTTAGACTTTTCTGCCATGTTGACAAGTGGCAGAAGGAGAAGGTCAACAAACACACCACACACACAAACAGAAGGATATAGTGAAAAGGAGGAAGTTCTACCAACAATGGTAGAAAGAACTACCAAAATGGTAAAGAGAAAGGGAGAGAGGAAAGACTACCAGTGATGGTAAGGAAAGAATGCCAACGGGTATGGAAACTCGCTCACAAGTGGAAAAGATGGGTAGAGAAATGAATATTAAAGCTTTATAGGAAAGAAAGGAAGAAAGACCAATATATTTTAAAATGTACTTAGCTGCGAGAGGAGAATTGGCTGATGCATCTTGTTATAAAAGCAGCAAACAAGATCTGAAGTAAATGGGAAAGGGGCATTGTGGGTAAAGTATTAGCTTGAGAGATTTTTGGCTGGCAAGAGCTATATAAAATGGCCAGACCGGTTCTAAGGATTGGAACCAGTACCCAAGAGTAAAGAATAGATGAAGATTGACAACATCAGATTGATACTGACTGACATCTCAAAATTCACTACAGTATCTGCATCTTCAGGTGAGCAACTGGAGCCCTTGTTAAGTATAAATGCCACAAGACCCTAGAAACAGAAAATCTAAGAACCCAGAACCTTGGCTATGTCCTCACCAAGGCTGCAAACGCCAAGCCCTCCTGGGCTCTATCCATGGGCAGAACTCCAGACAATAAAGAGGATCCATTTCTGCCCCTCCCAAAAAGGAAATCCTCAGGAACATCCAAGATGGCTGCACATTGAGTAACAACTTAACTATAGTTCTCTCAGTGTGAAAACAGAAAGTCAACAGAGAAGGCCATTAGACTTTTGTGTTTATGGTTAAAATTCAGTAACTGGCTAGCACCTGGAAAAAAAAATCAGCTACAAAAAGTGAGGAAGAAGCACTGACTGATGAATGTTCTAAAGCTGTTCAGCAAAAACCAATGCAACCTCCAAACATGGCTTCCAGTAACGTACAGGAAGATATAAGACAACTACACACAGATCTGGTTAAAATAACTGAAACACTGATGAAGTATAACAACACAAACAACGAAAGGCTGGAAAAAATGAAGCTTTAAAGGAAAACTCCACCCTAGAACTTAAACAAATCTGTTTTTTTTCACTCTATCTTTGTTTCCTGACCTATTTTAACATCTCAAAATCACTCTAAGTGCTTTATTTGTAATTTTAGCCTGTTTTCACAACATGGCTACCAATGGGGCTTGATGTATCAACGTCATCTTGTTCTCCTCAACCCCTTCTCTTTTCCATAATGCTTTGTATGACTCATGTTAGACATAAGGAAGTAACTGGGAATTCCCATGCCATTGGTATATAATGGGATTTCTGTGAGTCACTCTCATTTTCTATACCTTCTGTAAAAGGACTGCTTCTTTACTGTCTCTAATCATCTTCATTTATGTTTGGCTCAGCGCATATTTACACTATACTTAGAAGTTATCCAGCTACAGCGGGAAAAAATAGCTACATTGCAGGCCTTTGTTCAGGGTTTTCTTTTGTAGTCCAAGAGGTACTGACAGTCCCCTCGTCCCACACTACTGCAGAGTTGTTAAAACTGTCAATGCACTGAGAGACCATTGCCAAATCAAGTGCAACTGACAGCTCATAATGGATAGGAAGGGAATTCCAATATCAATCTCTTCCCCTCTGGCTGCAGTAGGAAGATCTATTTATTTATTTAAATAGTTTCATTATTTTTTTCTGGGTGTAAGTAGCAGAACCTGCTTGATTATTTTGGTTTATTACTAGTAACAACTGATTTACCCCCTACTCTATCTAATATTGTCCTAGTAGCAAGCATTTTATATCATAAACCATACTGTCACACCCCCCAGTTGCAAACGTTATACATCACTTATAATCTACCCAATCTTTCTCACTCAAACATTACATAGCTCATTTAAGTCCTGCCGCCTTTTAGACCTCCCTCCTCCTTGTATGTATTGTTCCCACAATTCCCACTTTTTTCCTATGTAGTTTGCTCCTACCTTTTTCTAAAGATCTCAATTCCAGTTGTTTTATCTTTGTTACTATATTCACTACTTCCAGTACAGTTGGTTTACATTTTGATTTCCATTTTCTAATACTTGCTTTTTTGGCACTCGCTATTATTAAATACAGCAAGGACTTACCATGTTTAGGCAATTCTGATTCTAAATCCTAGCTCAGAAAAATCATCACCCTCGTCAAACCAATCTGCCCACCCAGCATGTGCGACAGTGCACCCCACAGGGAATCCTTAAGTAGGTCAACTCACCGCACTCCCAGAAAATATGTTCCCAATTACCTCTTTCTTCCCCCCTCACACCTCCAACATTTATTGTATGCCTGAGTAAAAATTCTACGGAGTCTATTTGAGGTATAAAAATATCTATGTAAACATTTCCAGGCAAAAATCCTAAATTGTCTAGATTTTGTATGTTTGGGAGACACACATAATATCCTCCCATTGTTTCTTTGTGAAAGGTTTATCAAATCCCTCTTCACAATCTTTCTAACCTCCTCTGATTGATTCTTATAGTTATCATGTAATATTTTATATGGTCTTCTAATTATTCTTTTTTTAATGGTAACTTCTGTTCTAGATTATATTAAAAACTCTACCAGTGCTGGTCTTTCATTTAGGACACCCTTAGTTCTTTCTCTTTGCCTATACTCTGATATCAATCCCTGACAGAGAAGGCAATCTCTAGCCTGCAGTCCAAATAAATTATTGGCATCTTCCCATTCTATCATCTTTCTGTCCCTAGTTATTTGCTCCCAATACCTTAGTTCCTTTGCCAGCTTTCTCTAATAAATTCCTGCCCACTCTTGTCTATTGTCTGTATCCCTAACTGCAGTCATCCCTATCAGCAGAATCTCCTTTCTTCATTCCCATGTTGGTTTAGTTCTTAGAATACTTTCTGCTTCTTTACGGATATAATATTTTGCATGACTACTGTTATTCTCATGAAAGGCCTGCATCCAAAATCCCAGTCTTTCCTTGGTTCTTCAGCTTCCCTGTGTTTCATCATCATCCCTTTCCACTTTGAATTATTGCTTTCTGCTTGTGCTGTGTATAGGACTCTTAACTGTGTAGCTCTGAAATACCCCGCAAATTGGGTAATCCCAATCTGTCCTGTTCTACTGGAAAAAATCATGTTATTCCACTTGACTATTGCCATCTTCCCTCCCAGATAAAGTCCTTCAGCTCTTCATTAACTGCTACCTGCAACTTCTCCTCTAGTTGATAAAAATATGCTTGACCTGTGTATAAGACTAAAGGGACTGAAAACATTTAAACTGATTGTATCTTATTATCCATATCCATATAACAGAGCTTCCGTTTTCTCAGTCTTTGTGTTATATTTTGTTTAGTCTCTTCCAACATATACTTAGCTGCCATACTAAAATAATTTTTAATCCATACTCCTAAATATTTCATTTTATCATGTCCCTATAAGTACAGGTATTCCTAAAACACTTCATGTGTGGGTACATAATTCAATGCTATTGCCTTTGTTTTAGCTTCATTAATTTTGAATCCAGAAAAGATCTGAAACTGTCTCAAAATGTTCCACAAGACTGCAACGTCTTTTTCTGGTTTTGTCAGATACAAAATAATATCTGCAAATAAGCCAGCTTTTCTTGACTACCATACCAGTTATATCCTTGAATTTCTGAGTCTCCTATTTTCTTTGCCAATGGTATAATGCAAACAATAAAGTACAGTTTTGTACCTACCATAAATGTAGATGCCCGATAGGTATGCATCTGCAGTCATAACATATGGGTTGTCCTGCCTCAGGCAGCCCTTCGGTCGGCCGGATTCCAAAGTCTGGGTCTGGCCTCGGATGATGTCGCACTTCACCCGACGTCATCACTCCTGGGGTATAAAGGCATCAGCCGACGCCATTTTCCTCAGTGTTTCTTGCCCCAGATGCCAGGTGCCCTCTAGGAAGGCTAAATTTGGATAAAAGTAGAAAATTCCAAACAGAAGAAAGCAAAAAGTATATATACATATATACATACAAACAAATACACCATAATAGATTCCCCCAGCTAGCTAAGAGGGGTAAGTACCCTAGGAATACCACAGAGGGGAAGGAGGGTGGGTAATCCTGACTGCAGATGCATACCTATCGGACATCTACATTTATGGTAGGTACAAAACTGTACTATGTCCTTCAAGGATGCATCTGCAGTCATAACATATGGGTAGAATACCATAGCCAAACTGGGGGAGGAGGCACTAAGATAATGATGGTGTAGTTAAGATCCCTTGTAAAACTGCAGTTGCAAAGCCTGCTCGGGATCTGGAGTATAAAGGAAGATTGTAATGCTTGGCAAATGTATGCACGGAGCTCCAAGTAGCAGCTTCGAAAATGTCTTTGGTAGCCACTCCTCGTAGGAAAGCTGTGGTGGTGGCTGTAGCTCTTGTGGAGTGAGGCCTGATATTTTCAGGCTTTGTCTTTCCATGAAAAGAGTAGCAGAATCGAATGCAATTTCCTATCCATTTTGAAATTGTCTGTTTGGAAATTGCTTAACCTTGCACTCCTGTTGCATATGCTACCAGAAGCTGGTCAGTTTTTCTGCTGGTCTTAGTTCTGTCCAAATAGTAGCGCAGTTGTCTATGTACATCCAAGGTGTGTAGTAGTTTTTCCCCCCTGTTCTGTGGGTTAGGGAAGAATGTAGGTAAATGAATAGCTTGGTTCGAGGACACCCTGGATACCACCTTTGGCATGAAAGTAGGATTGGTTCTCAGAGACACTCTATCCTGGTGAAAGATAAGGAAAGGCTGCACTGCCATTAATGCCTCTAACTCAGATACCCTTCTTGCTGAAGTGATTTCTAGAAGGAAGGCAGTTTTCCAAGATAAGAACTGTAAGTCTGCTGATGCTGCTGGTTCAAAAGGGGGAAGTGTTAATTTTTCCAGCACAAAATTGAGATCCCATGCAGGCAGAGGTGGTTTCCTTGGAGGTTTTACATTTTTGATCCCTCTTAGAAACTGTCTGAGGAGAGGATGAGAGAAGATAGGAGGATCCATGTTGTACTCTGCTGAAATTGCTGAAGCATGAATCTTAATGGAAGAATAGGACAGGCCATTGTGGAATAGTTCTGCTAAGCATTCTAGGATGTGTGCTAGGTTTGCCAGTGTGACATTTGTTCCCTTTGATGCACTCCAAATGAGGAATCTCTTCCATTTGGCTGAGTATGTTTTCCTTGTGGAGGGTCTGCGAGCCTCCAGGATAATGTCCTTGACCCTCTGAGATAAAACAGGTTGGTTTTGTTTTATGCAATTTTCCAGGCAGTTAGCTGCAGCGTTTTCAAGTTTGGATGCAGGGTCTTGTAGTTGTTCTGCGTTAGAAGTAAAGGCCATAGAGGTAGAGGCCATGAGTTCGTCCGAGACATGCTTCTCAGTAGCGGGTACCAATGTTGCCTTGGCCAGTCTGGGGCTATCAGAATTACCTTTGGCTGTTCCTCCCTGATCTTCAGTAGAACTTTGTACATCAATGGGAGAGGTGGAAAGGCATAAACTGTCAGGGCCTTCCAGCTGAAAGAAAGGGAGTCCACCCTCCAGGCTTGTGGGTGGTATTCTCTTGTGCAGAATTTCTTCAGTTGGTGGTTGAGTGGGGAGGCGAACAGGTCTATCTCTGGCATTCCCCATTTCTTTGTTATGTTTTTGAAGATGTCTGGATGCAGCATCCATTCGTGAGCATCCGTGGTAGTTCTGCTTAATCTGTCTGCTAGAGAATTCTCTTTTCCTGGTACGAATCTGGCCTGCAGTTGAATGTTGAGATTCAGGCCTAGGTTTCACAGGTCCATTGCCATCCGGCATAGAGGGTAGGAACGCATGCCTCCTTGTTTGTTGATGTACCACATGACTGTGGTATTATCCGTCCTTATCAGCAGGTGTCCTTGCTGGAGGAATGATTTGAATGCCTCGATTGCATGCTTCACTGCCAGCATCTCCTTTAGATTTATGTGTAGATTCAGCTGGTCGTGGGACCATAGGCCCTGGATACACTTGTCTTCCATGTGTGCCCCCCAGCCTAGGTCTGAGGCATCCGTGGTGATAGTCTGCCTTGGTTGTGGTTTGTGGAAAGGCAACCCTCTGTTGGTCTGGCAGGCCTGAGCGCACCACAGGAATTCTTTTTTCAGGCATGGAATGATTGGTATCATGGTTTCTAGACTGTGTCTGTGTTGAGACCATACATTCCTTAGGTACCATTGTAATTTTCTCATATGCAGCCTGGCATGTGGGATCAAGATTATGCAGGATGGCATGTAACCCAGGGCCTGCAGGACTTTCCTTGCAGTAAGCTGAGTTTGTCTTGTCAATGCCATGAAGTAGACTGGTAGTTGCTTTTGTTTTTCTTCTGTGAGAAAAGCCATCTGAGTTATTGTGTCCAGTTCTGCACCCAAAAATGTTATCCTTTGGGATGGCACTAGTCTTGACTTCTGTATGTTGACTGTGTATCCCAAGGCTTGCAGCAGTTGTATGACATAGGCCAAATCCTTTATTATTTTTGTCTTGTTGTCCGCTTGTATTAGGCAGTCGTCCAGGTATGGGTAGATTTGAATTCCCTGAAGCCTGCAATGTGCAATTACTGATGCCAGGCATTTCGTGAATACTCTGGGCAGTAGATAAGCCAAAGGGCAATGCTGAGAATTGATAATGCTCTGATCCTGCAAGAAATCTGAGGTGTCTTCTGCAATCTGGTCATATAGGGACGTGCAGGTATGCCTCCTTGAGATCTAGAGTCACCAGCCAAGACTCCTTGCCCAACATGGGAAGAAGTTGCTGTAGGGTCAGCATCTTGAATTTTGGTACAATGAGATATGTGTTCAGTGCGGACAAGTCGAGAATAGGCCTCCATTGAGTTTCTTTTCTTGGTACAAGGAATAGTCTGGAGTAAAATCCTTGGCCTTGTTCCATAGATGGTACCTTTTCTATTGCTCTCATCCTTAGTAAGTTGATGATTTGTTTTAGAGCCTCTGACTTCTGGCTTGGTGGAAGGTTTGGCATTCCTCTCTTTTTTGGTAAAGTGTGGAAGTGAAACCTGTAACCTTTGTCTATTGTTTGCAAAATCCATTTGTCTCCTGTAATGCAATGCCAGTTTTTTGAAAATAAAGCTAGCTTTCCGCCCAAGGGTGCTTCCAGTTGTTCCCTGGTAGGCGGAATCAGAGCCAAGTCATTGTGTCTGTCCTGTGGAAGTGGTTGCAGTCGCAGCTGTGGTGGTACTCCTCTGGTTGGCCGGTTTCCACTGACGGCCCCTGTAGGCACCCCTTGATTGACCCCTGCCTCTTGGGCATCTATTTCTGCCTCTCTGTCCTCCGGAGGTGTCTGGAAAGGACCAATTCTTTGAAGGCCAATTTCTGCTGAACCTCGGAGGTTGGACCTGCAGAAAATCCTTGACTGTTTGCACAGATTTTGCTTTTTCTTCCACTTTCTTTAGAACCTCCTGTGCCGGGGAGCCAAATAAACTTTGTTTCTCCATAGGAGCATCTAGGAGTTTAGACTTAACATGGTCTGGCAAGGATTGCTCTTTTAGCCAGGCATGCCTTCGAATCACTGCTCCAGTCATAGCTGATCTAAATGAAGCCTCCAGTGCATCATAGCCACATTTTAAGAAATGATTACTGACCTGCTGAGCGTTGTGTACCAATTCCTGAAGAGACTTACGGTCTAAAGGTTCAGGAGAGGAAAGCTTTTTATTCAGCCGATCTAACAAAAATTCCTGGTACTGTATCATGTGAAATTGACAGTTTAAAGCCCTGGCAGAAAGAGTAGCAGATGTATAAACCTTTTTACCCCATCTCTCTAATGCTCTTGATTCTCTTTCAGAGGGTAGGGGGTTTTTGGCAGAGGCGGCTGCAACACCCTTAGGGCCCTGAGAAATGGTTTCTGGGTCTGCAGCATGGGCCTTATACAAGTGGAAGTGAGAATCTGGGACCCTGTAATATCTGTCAGGTTTGGCAGGGGCCGGGGGAAGAGAGTCAGGGGCAGAACTGGCATCATTGTATGCATCATCAACAACTGATAGTACAGGTGGTATGGCTAAAGGCCTATGCTGTGGTAAGTGTAAAAAAGTCCTTAGCCTTTTCCTAGAATCAGAAAAATCCTGACCCTGCCATTGGAAGTGTTCCCTCATTGAGTGTAGAGTTTCCCCAAATGAAAATTCCTCTGGGGGGGAGGCAGAAGGAATGGAGTCTTCTGCATCTGAATCCTCATAAGGTGAGTATGGTCCTTCCTGATGGTCTGATAAATCTGATCCATCCGAGGAATAGTCAGAGGAGAGAGGTTCAGGGGGTTCAGTCCTAGGCCTTTTTTCAGGAGGGGGTTGTTAGGCCCTGTCTGGGTGAGGTTGGGATCCCCTGATCAGAGAAATAAGGTCCTCAGCAAGGCTGAAAATCTGAGAACTTGAGGAAGGTCTGTGAGGGGGAGTTTTTGTAGGTAAGGCCTTGGAAAGTTTAGCTGCTTTAGCCCTGGAGAAGGCCTTAATAGACATAGAAGCAGGGGGTCTAGCTGCCCCACGTGCAGGAGTAGAGATGTCCAACGGAATGGTGTCGGACAATTCTTGTGTGCCTCCTTCTTCGGTAGGAATTTCTGTAGCCGACTCTGCCGGGGCCACTGTGGCCTCGGTTGTCGGAGGCATGCTTTCGGCCGAAGGAAGAACCGAGGACTCGGTTTCAGCCGAAACCGAGACACTCGCGGTAGGCCTAACCATGGTTTCAGCCGAAACCGCGGGCCACGAGTGTCGGTCCTTATCCTTGCGTTTTTTGGCTAAATGTGTAGTCGGAGTCTCCGACGGCATTTTATATGCAAAAGCGGGACCAAAAAACTCTTCTGCAAACTCCGACCGACGTCTAAGTGTCCGTCGGTTGAAGGAAGCACAGGCTAAACAAGCTGATACGTCGTGGTCTGGGCCTAAGCAAGGAAGGCAGTAAGAGTGGAAATCCTTATGAGGTATTTGTTTCCCACAAGTTAAACAATTATTTACTTTGTCTGACATCGGCTGAGGCAAGAAAGAGTCCCCAACGGGGTACTTAGCTTTTTTAGAAGTCTTCGGTAGCTGAAATCTCTGGATCTGACCGACCAGCACTTGCGAACAGCTTCTGCTTCGGGCACCGCGCGGCAAGAAAGACTGAGGAAAATGGCGTCGGCTGATGCCTTTATACCCCAGGAGTGATGACGTCGGGTGAAGTGCGACATCAGCCGAGGCCAGAACCAGACTTTGGAATCTGGCCGACCGAAGGGCTGCCTGAGGCAGGACAACCCATATGTTATGACTGCAGATGCATCCTTGAAGGACATCGGGGAAAGAGGACACCCCTGCCTGTTTCATCTGCTAAAGCAGAAATGATCAGACAGGACCCCACCCACTTTAATTTTCACCTCCGATCCCTCATATTCTCCTAATCAGACTTATAGTTTTTTCATGACCTGCAAATGCTTCCATTGCCCTGCTCATAAAGTCCCAGCTTACTCTGTCAAATGCTTTCTCTGCATCAAGACCCACCAACAACAATGGTATTTTCTTACATTCTGCTTCCCTTTGGATCATCAATGTTCTGTTAATGTTCCCAAATGTTGGCCTCCCTTCCACAAAGCCACACTGATGCATACTGATGCTTCTGCCATTCTTTTAGCCATGTAGACATGGACACTTTATAATCATGGTTTAGGTTCATAGGTTCATACTAGGCTATCTGCCCTAGGGCATTTATAAGCCTAGCCAGAGTGTGTTTGGCTTTCGCCATCCCTTGGAATGAGTTTACTGTGCCCTTTTTAAGATTAGTTTACTGTGCCTCTGTCTAGCAGTGACACAGAAGTGACCCCCGGGGTAAACCTACGATCTCCATCCACTCGTCAAGATTCTTCTTGAAGAGAGTCAGTGAGGGGCTCTGCCTAACATGGACTGGGATTCTATTCCAGAGTGAGGGGAGCCTCTGGGTTATGAATCTGTCCCTCCAGCATGTCCTATTTATTTCTGTGCTGAGGTTCAATTCTCTCAATCGCGTATCTCTAAGGGATTTGGATTTTCTGTGATGGAGCATGTCCATTAATTCCGGGTTGGACATGGCTTTGTACGTCAGGCATAGATCGCCTCTGAGTAGGCGGTATGCAACTGAGTAGAGCTGGAGTTTCTTTAGCCGAGTAGCATATGGCATCTGTTTGAGTCCCTTGATCCTTTTTGTGAGGTACTTTTGGGGTCTTTCTAGTTGCTGCAGGTGTCAGGTAAAGTACATCCCAAATGGGGCATTGTACTCAATTATGGGCCTGATGAGGGAAGAGTAAAGGGGCACAATGACCTCCCTTGATCTAGATGTGAATCCTTTCATGATAAGGTGGGCTATATAGAAGGTCTTTCTAACCACTTTGGCAATGTGATTGTCAAAGGAGAGATTACTATCAACTTGGGTCCCTAAGTCCCTAATAACTTCTTGCGTACTTGGATTACCACCTATGTGGTAATTTGTGGGCTCTTTGTTTTTCCCAAAGGGTATGACTATATACTTTTTGGCGTTTAGTTTAAGGCCATGGCTCTGGCACCAGTTATCCGTTTCTATGAGACCCTTTTGGAGGATGCTTGTGTCAGCTGGAGAGTCAATTATGGCGCCCAGTTTGCAGTCATCTGCGAACTTGGTCAGCCACAGTCTTCCCATGTTAGCCTGTACCTCAGAAAAATATATAACGAATAAAAGAGTTCCCAGGACTGAGCCCTGTGGGACGCCACATGTGACTGGTTTATAGTCTGACATGGCTCCAGCAATTCTGACCATGTGGGTTCTGTCCTTGAGTCAGTTTGCAACCCATCTTATGACATAGGAGTTTATATTCAAGCTGGAGAGCTTGTCTATGATGCCCGAGTGGGATACTGTGTCGAAGGCTTTTGCGAGGTCCAGGTAGGCTGTGTGAACTACCTTACCCTCATCAATGGCCTTGGTGACTGTTTCAAAGACATCGACCAGGTTCAAGAGGCAGAATCTGCCCTTAACAAAGCCGAAATGGGTAGGATCCCGTGTCTGTAGGTCCCAAATGTCTTTGTTTATGAGTTCCATAATGATCCTCTCCATAGCTTTGCAGACCAGGCTAGTCAGGCTTATGAGGCGGTAGTTTCCAGGGTCCGTAGAAGCACCTCCTTTGTGGAGTGGGACCACTGTTGCTGTACGCCATTCTTTGGGTACATATCCTGTAGTAAGGCTGAGATTGAACAGCAGCCTTATATGTGGGTTCAGCTCTTCTTGGAGTTCATGTAGCACGCAGCCCAGAACACCGTCTGGTCCCATTGATGCTGTGTTTTTTGCTTTGGAGAGGGCGGCTCTCACCTGGGCATCTGAGATGTCAGGGAGGCAACACTCTGCTGGGATAGATATTTGTCCCCTTGGGGGGGTGGAGTTTGCACTGAACCTGTCTGCCAGGAGGTTGGCAATGTCTGTGGGTTCAGTGTATTTTTTGTCATTTTGGACTAACTCTGAGCATATCTGGGAGTTGCCACCCAGGTTTCTAACATAACTAATGAAAGCCTTATGATTATCTTTAGTGTCTTGTGCAATTTTTCTCTCAAAGCTGGCCTTGGATGATTTTATGAGTGATCGTAGTTTTTTACTAGTACTGATCAGAGATGCCTTCCCTTTTAGGGATTTTGCTCTATCATGTAGTAGCTTCCTCCTTCTGTTGTATAGCTTATTTATGGCTGGGGTCCACCAGATAGGACGCCTGCCTTTGGGGGAATGGGTCTTGGCTTCATATGGGATTGCATGATCCATGCATTCCTGACGATGTCCATAGAATGCGTTTATAAAGGATTCAGCAGATTGGGCTGTAGTTTCCACTGGCCCGGGGGCCTTGAAGGATTCCACTTTGGTTTTAAGAAGTGTTAAGTCGGCTTTTGAGAAGTTCTTCACTGTGGTCTTCTGTGCTGGGGTTGGGGGCGGGATGTGGATTTCCAATGAGATTAATTTATGGTCCGATCTTACCAATGAGGGTATACTTCTGGTACGGAACATTGTGTCCCCATGTTTGTGATGATCAGGTCTAGTATGTTTTCCCCTCTTGTGGGAGTGGTGACTAGTTGTTACATAGCATTTGAGTTTATGAATTCTAGGAACCTTTGGGCTAGGGTGTTGGGGCTTGAGTAATGCTCCCAGTCTAGGTTTGGGTAGTTGAAGTCCCCCAATATGATGGTGTTTGGAGAGACCTTCATATTCTCCAGTGTCTTCAGGAAGGCCAAGTGGGATTCCTGAGTTTGAGAGGGTGGTCTGTAGCATGCTACAAACTGGAAGGCAGTTTTGCCCACTGTTAGTTGCACGTGGATGGTCTCCGATGCTTCTTGCAATGCCACTAACCTGGAGGTGTGGGTATCCTTGATGAAAATGGATACTCCCCTCCTTTTGTGGTTCGGTCCAAGTTTTGGGGCCGAAATGCATGATATGAGATATCGGGAGCCTTGAACCAGGTTTCTGTCACTGCACAGACATCGATGTTCTCCATACTGAGGAGGGCTTAGAGAGCGTGCATCTTGAGGTTTAGACTTCTGGCGTTGAGCAGCACTACCCTTAGTTTCTTTCTACTTGTGTTGTCTAAGGAGGTGGATCTGTCTTTTGAGCCTTGCCTAAAAAAGGCACTATGGGGGTGGCAAGAGCCTTTGCCAATATCCGAAAAGCCCAGGGGTGACAGATGCAAGCCGTCCCTTGCGAAGCAGCGTGGCTTGTCGAGCATGTCATCCCAGGCAGACAGACACTGGATCCCCTTTGAATGACACCAATACTTAAGCCAACTGTTGAAATTGATCATTTTGTCTTTATACTGTGGCATCATTCTTGGTGAGGGTAAGATGCTGCTCAAGGTCAGTGTCATACCAGCCTGGGCTACATAATCAGAGAGCTCCTCTATGTCTCTATTCATGTAGTCAAGGGAGGTACGTCTCAGGTCATTCACACCAGCATGGGCAATGACTGAGTCATATTTGTACCTGCTTTGGAGTGACCTAAGTGCTTGTGTTATGTGGCGGATTCTAGCACCAGACAGGCAGCTCACTACGACCCTCTCCTTGTTCAGCCTGGTGAGCGGGACATCAGTGTGTCTGACTATAGAGTCACATACTACAAGTGTATCAGGTATGTTGTTAAGCCTTAAGGGCTGTGACTGTTTGGCACACTGACTTTGTGAACTATGTGTCGCATGTGTTTTGTTTTGGGGTGGTGGTTGCTTGGATGTCTGCTTTGGAGGTCTCTGCTGCTTTGGCAGATTTTTATTTAGAGCCTCCAAGTATGTTTTTGTGTGTTTATGTGTTTGGTTTGCAGTTGTGGTACATCTATGTGAGACTGGATTTGTGGTGTGTGTGGTTACCTTCTCCTCCTGACTGGTTACGCCAGTACTGAGTCAAGAGAGCTCAGCCTCCAGTTTGGCTATATGGTTGCATCTCTCACATACATTTGTACTTGTTGGGAGGAGGAGAGGGTTGTCTGTGTACATGAGGCAGTTGTAACACTGCCTCAAGATTCCCAGATTCACCAGCTGGACTGGAGAGGAAGCCAGCAACTGACATTTCGACATGCTAGAACAGTACAGGGAACTCCTTTGTAGCTGAATCAAAAAGGACCAATAGGGGATAAGGTATTCAAGGGGATTATATGAGGATGTAGTGCTTTTTTAGTTTATTAGTGCTTAACTTATAAAAATTGCTTATATGAGCAAGTGCAGGGTTTAGTACTGAAATGGGCCTGTATGAACCTGTATCTGATGGTTCTTTACCCTATTTAGTTATTACAGCTAACACTGCTTCTTCCAGGATGTTGGTACTTCTTCTCCACTTAAAATACTAAAAACCTCAAAAATGCAGAAACCCTTGGCAATTAACTGCTTGGTATAAAAAACAAAAAACTATGAACAATGTATGAATACACAGAGACAGAAACACAGCTGTAATATAGAATGTACTTAGAAAATCAAAACCTCATATAAAAAAAACAATATATGTTTAATAGGATAAAAGCTTTCACATTGGAATTGCTTCATCAGATCACAACCAACAAAAAAAAAAACCCCACAAAGAATAAATACTATCCTACATCATATTAACTGCCACTGTAAATACATACAATTAGCGTCTCTAAGCAACTAATTAATTGGCAATTAGATAGACTTAACCATTTTAAAGAAATTTATAATCATATCCAATCAAACAGCCACATAAATATTGCAATACAACTATTAAAAAAATAGAAATAAAAAAAATATGAATACTAAGAACCATACATACATACATATTTAAAAAATCACTTCCTTAACCTCCGTGCTTTGAGGACTGGTTTAATGGCAATATAGTCATTAAGACCCAAACCCTGATGTGCTCTTAATTTCAGAATCCACTGCAATTCTATCTGCTCTAATTCTACTGATTATATCCCCCTTCCTTATGCTCTCATATATAACCTCAAGAACCATAAACCTAAAATCACGGCCATCACCTTTGTTATTCATATGCTTGGCAATAGCACTATAACTCAAACCCCTTCAGGCACAGTACAAATGATCAATTATACACTCTCGTAAATGCCTGCTTGTCTTACTTACATAAAAGGAATTACAGGACAAACAGCAAGCCAGACAGACTAAATCCTTAGTATTACAGTCAGCAAAAGCTGTAGTGTAATATACTTGCTCACTTGAAGTATGAGTAAAAACATTAGTTTCTTCAACATAAACACAATATGTACATCCATTGCACCTGTTTGTACCCTCTCCATACCCATGTACATCCAATTCATTCATACTCCTGGGCTAGCATAATCTATACTTCAGGGATTTCTTATTTCTAAACCAGTTCATACGTTCTTCTTAAAATACTGTTAAACACAACCTTCCAGAGCTGTATCACTTTTTTCCCCCTCCTAGCTTCCAAACTTCCAAAGGAATACCATCTATTCCTGGGGACTTTCCTGTAGATTGGTTATACATCACAATTATTATCTCATCTCCTGCTATCCTAACTGTTAGTAACTGAGCCTCATCTATCTCTAACCTTGGCATATTTAATTCTTGCATAAAAATTGCCATTTGTATATTTTCTTGATTTTCATGGAAGGTGCAGTGGTGCAGCGGTTGCGTTGTCGCTTCACAGCAAGAGGTTCTCTGGTTCGATTCTCGACTGGGGTGCCTTCTGTGCAGAGTCTGCATGTCCTCCCTGCATTCGTATGGGTTTCCTCTGGGTCCTGCGGTTTCCTCCCACGTTTCAAGACATGCAACTGGAGCATTTCTCCATGGGCCTCCTCTGAAAATTGGCTTAGTTCCAAGTCAGACTTTCCCAGTAAATAAATATTAAATAAATAAATTCTTTGTTATAGGCTCCCTATGTTTGGTGACAGTCCTTTCTACTTTCTGTTGCCTGAATTGCTGCACTAAAAGTTTTTGTGCTCTAGTGTTATTAAAAAAAAAAAAAAAAAAACAGTTACTTAACTTTCAAGATGGCTGTACATTGAGTAACAGCTTGTTTCTCTGAGTGTGAAAACAGAAACTGAACAGAGAAGGCCACCAGACTTGTGTTTATGGGTAAATTTCAGTAACTGGCTAGTAAGTGCACTGCCTGGATTCCAGGAATAAAGAAATACAGAAGAACTGGAAAAAAATCAAATACAAAAAGTGAGGAAGAAACACTGACTGGGGAAAGTTCTGCAGCTGTTCAGTGAAAAGCAACACAACCTTCAGACGTGACTTCCAGTAACCTACAGGAAAATACAAGACAACTGCATACAAACCTGGTTAAAATAAACTAAACACTGATGGAGTATATCAACAAAAACAACAAAAGGCTGGAAAAATGGAAGAAGTTGTAAACAGATATTCACAAGAGATGACAAAGCTGCAAAAAATCAGAGGGTGAAATGAAGAAAAGGCTGGCTGAATATGAAAATGCTCAGGATGAGATGTTTCAAAAAATAATAGAATTAGAGGACAGAGCACATAGGTAAAACCTGAGATTTTCAGCTATACCACAGAAATTGGAAGGAACAGACTACAATAATTTTATGAAAGCACAAATACGCAACTTGACTGGTATTAAACAGCAGGAGTTGTTAGTTGGCACATTGTGTGTATGCTCCAAACCTAGCTATAAGAAAGCAACCTAAAGCTTTAATAGTAAAGCTGCAATCCTACCAAAGACCACAGAGGTTTTCAACATTTTCAATGGAAGTTGTTGGAGAGAAGGAAGGGAGTATGAGAGTTGACTAGAAGAACTGAGAGTACATTGGAAATGAAACAGAGCCAGGATTTTGGAGATGGACAGTAATAAAACCAGTAACTTACAATGGGATTACAATGCAATAATTATATTTGTGAAATATGACAGAACAAGAAAATCTGGAAATATTGGACTTTTTCAGAATTTCTTGGACTTGTAAGGGACTCTAAATTACATGCCGTACTTCATGTCATTACTGTTCGGAAAAGTGGTCTGGGGAGAGGAAGAGGAAAGAGAAAGTTGGTAAAAGTAAGTAAAGACTTTTTTTCTTAAATAGTACCAAATTTGTGGTGTGCAGTTTTCTTTACATGCTATAAAGTAAAGTTTTTTGTCAGTTATTTTTAGGTATAATGGGGGTTGTAAATTGGTGCTGCTGTTCTTTTTTTTCTTTCTCGCTTCTCTCTCTACTGTTGTTCAGTTTTAAGAAATGTAGGCACTGTAGTGTATAAAAAAGCCTGGTTAAAAAGCATGAAACAAAAAATTAATATGCTTTTTCTCATTCTTGCTTGGGGAAATGACTGGATTAAAGACCTTAGACTGATTTAGTAATAAGTTTTAAGAGAGAACAAGTAAATGAAAAACAGCACCGAATATTCTGAGTCTTTTTTTCTAGCAAATACATGTATGCTCAGTAACAATTATGCAGCTGGTCTTCATGTTTCCACAGAAACAGTATGATAAAGAAAAGCTGGCTGCCTTGTGCTCAAGTCTCCATGGAGACAATCTGAATAAGAGAAACTGGCTAGCTACAGTCTGGTGGAGAGTGATTGGCTGAGAGGAAAAAGAAAATAGAAACTGGCTAGGAGATAATGTATTCTGAAAGCATTCCGGGGTTTTCCCAAACTAGTTAATGTTCTCTGAAAGCATTCAGGGGCTTTCCCAATGAGTTAATATTCTTTGAAAACATTCAGGGATTTTGCTAGCTGGCAGAGGTATAAAGATAAGGCAAAACCAATAAGCACTTAGTAGAAGCACAGGCTCACCATGAGTCATAGCATGGATGACTTTTCTTTTAGGTTATCTCAAGTTTGTGAATGTGGCTGTCAGTTTGGGACTTTTCTTCCTATTAGGACGGTAAAACTTCAGTGTTTGAAGGTGTACATAGTGTTGTGTGTTAGTATTTAAACTAATATGTTTAGGGGGTATTGGGGCTGTGTTTTTTCAGGGCTTTCAATAAAACAAATAGTTTTATAACATCTGAATGTGGTAGAGGGGAAGACATTCTTGCACAGCCAATCCAAAAACTTAAGAATTCTTATAAAGAGAAAGGTGTTTTGTTCTGGGAGTTATTTTGTGCCAGAGCTTTACAGAAGAGAGTGTATTGGGGGGCAAAATTAGGATAGCATTCCACATTATCAAGAGCTTGAAGAAAGCATTTATCTTCTAAGGAGAACAGGACACTGAATTAAAATGCTTCAAATTTTTGTATATGACTGATGCCCACATACTAATTGAGGCACTTCTGAGGAAAAGAAAAAGGCACAAAAGGCCAGGCCATAACAGACTTTATGATCCTGAAAACCTCTCCAAAGAAGGGTCATCTGGAATGAATCTAAAAGGAGGGGAAGTCTCATTATTGCTGTCCATCTCAAAAAATAGCACCCAGCACATCTGGGTCCTCAAAATCACTCTCTTAGGAAACTGAACTAGACCTTAATGGCTCAGCACACAAGATAATGAAGGGCACCAGGTGAACACTGACTATGATGTCATGTCATTCACGCTAGAAGAAGAGCATGTGAGACTTGTCACAAGGTCATGGAAGGCTTGTAATGCAATTATTAAGCTGTATTCCCTATTCACATGCATCCACACCAGGAAGAACAAGTCAGACCATGCAATAAAAAGCAAATACATATTTAACATCTGCTCTCTCTCCCTGGGGGACACTTTTATACACTAGCCATTGATCTTCACTTAAGCCAGGGATAAGCCATGGTAGCAGGCTTCCAGATCCTGATTTCAGCCACCAAAACTTTGCTGGCCAGCATGAGTGATTACTTCAGGTAAGCTGGCTGGGTATGCTCATGCTGTGAAAGCTCAAACATGGGAAAAATCAGTGTGAAAACCTTGACATGCACCCCAGAGTGTTTGCATGCAGTGCACCTCTTGTCATCCATCAATGTCAGATGTGAACTACTTGAAGGGTATCTCACTACTTCCAAGAAATACAAGGTTTCACTATAAGTAGACTGTTCATGAACAGGTCTTGACTGCTGCCTAGCTTTCAGTTCCTATACTTTCTCCAGGTGGTCCAGCAGCAAGATGGAAATGCACAAAGGGCTTTCCTGCTAATTCTTAAGCTGGGCACATTTCACAGCTCCCATTGTTAAAGCCTCAATACTTTCCTGTGACTTGATGGGCTCAAGTGCTGATACTTGTTGCAAAGGCTTCAGGTCAAGCTCATTTCCCAAAATATCAGATGTGCTTATGTATGTACTGGCAAATATCATGATGAATGTAGGAATGCTCAAAAAGTTTTGACATTTTATGTATTCAACACATTAACCCCCTTATCATCCACAGTAGGATCAAGATTCAAACTGTGCAAGTGGAAGATATGATCTTTCTAACTCAGGGTCTCTTCTTCACCAGATGAATGACACCATGATGTATACTGCTAAATGCATGTTATCTCATCATAACAGCTTGACAAAATTCTGAACTAGCTTAATCTGGTAATATCAGAAAAGTAAACACAACTCCAAAATCAATGTAGAAATCCTCCACAAGTGATACCTTTGCCAGTCCTAAGTAGTTTCACCAGAAATATACAACTCACCCATTTTCTTCAGAACATTTAAAATGCAGCTATAAAATGAACACTTAACAGAAGCTGTTTTCAGTAAAATACATGACACAGTGCATAATGCAGGCAATAGCTTGGAATAGAATACCACATAGCATGAACTATTTTAACCTAATAAATGAGTGCTAAGTGACACACTATACATCTGTGTTAAAATTTCAGAAAACTGTAAAAAGAAAGATAATAAATTGTAGGGTTCATGAGTACAAGCATAAGTGCATGGCATAAGACTAATAAAGGTTATCTCAAATGCAGCAGCTGCTTTGCTGAAAAAAAATTAAAACAGTAAATGGATGAATATTCACATAATATACATGCACACATATATATTTGACATTTACACACATACACAGACGTAAACACAAGTCCACATGCACACAAACACACGCGTGCGTATACACACACACACACACACACACACACACACACACACACACACATTTGTGTTTTGATGTACATTAACACAAAACTTTCCCTAAGTATTAGAACACTGTTTTTACTGCTTCTAGGTCTTTGCACTACCCTTTCTGCATTCTTTACTGGTTTCAACTAGCAGGTCTGCAGGCATATGCAAAAATACCTTGTATCTGAGTCAGCCAATCAGGCTGGTTGTAATGTTCCGAGGCAATCGTCAACGTATTAAGAAACACCAGCAGTAATACTATCCAGTAGAATGTGACAGACTTCACTGCAGCACGACACTTCCTCCTGATGAAACGGTTGCATCGACGCAAAGGACGGCTGTAGATAAATTACATGCTCAGTATCAGACCATATGCAGTGAACCTCATACCCATTTAGTAGTGTAAGCATCTGCATGAAAATAACTAAGGGATAATAATCCATATTGTGATATTTTCTCTGAAATAGTAAGCACCGAAAGACCACTTTTTGAAACTCATTCAGCCCTTTCTAAATCTCTACCAGCATGTTCAAAGGAATTATTCTTCAAAACCACATATCATTAACATCTCTGCTGGGCACATCTGAAATAAAAGAGTTCTGTTTAATATATATTAATATGTACTTGGCCAGCTTCTCCCTCTAGTAGTTTCTCTTCATATTAACTCCCTTATCCTGTATCAAGAAGACCCTGAGACTTTCTTCTATGTTTATAGTCAACATTTTTTCACAGCAGTTCTCTCATTAGCCATTATCACATCTTAGATACATGAGTGACTACTTGAACTTTATTTATTTACACTGTTGCAATAATTTTAGTGACTTGTAGATGAAATTTAACATTCAGCATATGTGTTTACTTTATGTGAAATTCTTAGGAATCACCATTTAAATACTCTCATATACTTAAATTCCAGTTGACATTTGGCTCGCAAATAAAAGCTTACACATTTAGCAAACTGAATAGAAATAAATGGAATTTGTCAGAACAGTACATGCAGAAATATGTTCAGAAAGAGGAATGAAATTTAAGGGAAGGCAGAGACTCAGCTATCTATGTAATGTTGGAGTAAATGAAAATTGTTAAAAAGAACTCCCCTCTCACTCCCTAACTGGCCCATCTCAATACCGGAAGATTGCCAAATTCCGGTAATAATGGTCACACAGGTAAAAAATGCACTCTCCAATGCTAAGAATACAGCATGCATGGGACCAGATGACATCACAGGCTGTGTATTACATGAACTACAAAATTAATTGGTACCTCACCTAAGTGTCATGTTTAATCATAGCCTCACCTCAAGCTTCATGCCCACTGAGTGGAACACAGCTACAGTTATCCAACTCCACAAGGGGGAATCCACCTTGGATCCCAGGAACTACCGCCCCATCAGTCTGCAAGGCCATGGAACATATTATCATGGAACTTATAAACAAAGACATTGGCAACCTTCAAACACTAGACCCCACTCAGTTTGGGTTCGTGAAGGGTCGATCTTGTCTCCTGAACCTGACTGACTTCTTCGAATCAGTCCAGAGCCGTGGATGAGGGTACGGCGGTCCGCACAGCCTATCTGGACCTCGCCAAGGCCTTTGACACCATCCCCTACTCTGGATCATAGATAGACTTACTAAGCTGGGCATTAATCCCTACGTCACTCGATGGGTTGCCAACTGGCTTACTGAAAGAATCCACACTGTAAAAGTAGCCGACTCCAAATCCAGCTCCAGACAAGTGACAAGTGGAGTACCTCAGGGTTCAGTCCTGGGACCACTCTTGCTTGGCATCTACTTCTCTAAAGTACAGGCCAACACTAAGGGGCTCTGGCTAACAAAGTTCACAGATGACTGCAAACTGGGAGCCATTACTGAATCCCCAAATGATGTGGATATTCTACAAAAGGGCCTTACAGAAACAGATGCTTGGTGCCAGAGCCATGGGCTCAAGCTCAATGCCAAGAAATGTATAGTTATCCCCTTTGGGAAAAAACATGTACCCATGAATTACCACATAGGTGGCAGTACACTAAACACCGAAAGTGTGATAAGAGACTTAGGGACACAGGTGGCCAGTGGTCTCACCTTCGATAACCACATCGCCACAACAGTCAGGAAATCCTTCTATGTGGCACACCTCATCACTAAGGGCTTTTCATCCAGAAAAAAATGAGGTCATTGTCCCACTGTACTCATCCCTCATTAGACCCATTATAGAATACAATGCGCCCCGTTTGGTATGTACCTCTCAAGACATCTGCAACAACTGGTAAGGCCGCAGAAATACCTCACTAAAAGAATCACAGGCCTAAAGCAGATGCCCTATGCTGAGCACCTTAAAAAACTCCACCTATACTCTGTCGCATATCGTCTACTCAGAGGCGATCTCTGCTTAACATACAAGGCCATGCCAAACCCAGAGCTGTTGGACATGTTACACTTAAAGAAATCCCAATCACTCAGAGCCACATGCTCCAGGGATCTAAACCTTGTCATCACAATGAAAAAAACATGCTGGAGGGATAGGTTCCTGACCCAGAGACTTCCCAGACTCTGGAATAGACTGCCCATACATGTCAAGCAGAGAGCCTCTTTGGCCTTCTTCAAAAGGCACCTTGACGATTGGATGGGAGAAAGGAAACTCACAGTGGTCCAGGGAAGTAAATAGTGTAGGAAGAAATAGCCAGGGAATTGTTATGGCTAGGCTTGTAGAGGCCATAGGGCCAATAGCCTAGTACCAACCTATGAACCTATAAAACTTGTATCTTCTTCTTCTTCTTCTTTTGGCTTTTCCCAGTTAGGGGTCACCACAGCTGATCATCTGTCCGCTCATGATTGGCAGTGGAGTTTTATGGTGTCGAGTTGCCAGCCCAGCGCCCAACCTTCCACAGAAGGCACACACATGCACACACTCACACCTAGGGCCAATTTAGAGTGTCCAATCCACCTACAGCATGTCTTTGGGATGTGGGAGGAAATCGGAGCACCTGGAGGAAACCCATGCGACCACAGGGAGGACATGCAGACTCCGCACAGAAGGCATCCCAGCCGAGAATCGAACCAGAGAACCTCTTGCTGTGAGGTGGCAATGCTAACCGCTGCACTACCGTGGCCATCCAACCTACAAAACTTGTATATTGCATGAAAATAACTTCCCTTAAAATGTGAGCTGCCAACAGACAGATGTTCCTCTCTATGACCCACTGCTATGTCCCCTAAAAAGAAGTCTATGACTGTGTACCTCCTTACTTATTTATGAAACATTAAATGGACTGGTTATCTAACCATGTGAGAACTCAAAGCAGCTTTGCTTCTACGGCCTTTATGGCCAGGAGAACTGCTAATTTTAGCTAGTTGATATGAAGCCTTGGGTGAGGGGGAACCATGCTTTTTGCACCATGTATGAAGCTAGGTGAACTCCCCATCCTGTAAATTAATCTATAAACAAAATTTGGTAAATGATTTGGGTGCAAAAAGAGCCCCCTCACACGACAAAGAAAGAAACTTCAAATAACTGTCCAATACTCTAGGGTCCTTAATTGGGAGTCTGATATTAGGTGAGAGTCCACAAGCATGAGGTGACTGTGCTGCTACTGACATCACACAGTCGAATGCAGCACCACCATCCACAGGATTGCAACTGACAACATTAAGATTGTGAAACCAGTTAAGCACTGAAGATGTTGCACAAACCTGCACTGGTCCATTACCAGTCAGCTAAGTGTTCCTCCTGGACACTATCCAAAGGCCAAGAATGACAGACAATGGAGAGTATTCAGCTTTGTGCCTCTGAACACTATTTTCTAAGACGGAATCAGAGAGGACTTCTTCCATTTTATGGTAACTTACTGCTAGGATTTTTCCAGAAAGTCAGCAGATGTGGCCACCAAGTGCCTGTCATACAAGAAGGGGAATACAGAAAGAAGCTTTTCAAATAGAACTTTAGTAATAATGACAAACACCTTAGTGAAGGCTCTGTTGAAGAAAATACAAACATCACCAGTTTATACTGTAAGTGATGTCTACCAAGAGCAAACCGAAGTAACCTCCTTTGTGGACTCCATACAATGATATGTGTACTTGCCCTGATGCAAGGACATAAATCTTTGTACGGGCAGCCATACAAAATCACAATAGCACACTGAGTGGGAGGCACAGGTATGTGCATTTTCATCTTTTAAAATTTAAATTTCATTGTCTGGTCTGCTGAGGTTCTCCAAAACACATACTAGCCAGATTCACTCACGTCTTTCATAAATTTCTAGATCCATCATTAAAGTGGATATAACAGATGCTTTGGTTAATGTCACTAAGGTCTGGAATATGAATTAAATGCTCACTCCTCAGAGGGACCAAGAAGAGAGTGGAATAAAGCCCTAGTCTCTTTACTCCGTAACTGGGATACTCTATGTGGCTCTTCTCAGCTATGAGGTCTGGAGCTGTCCAAAAATATCTGCTGAAATTGACTGGGGACCATCAAATCCCTTTTTTGGGGGATGCAAAGTGAACACTAGATAAGACTTTGAGTGCTCAAGTCCAGAATCCCTGCTGTTTACTACAGTTGCTCAAGTCATGTTAAAAATGGAGAACTAATCTTCCTCCCACAGGAAGTCCTATAAAAAGTCAGGAGTGCTATGGAGAAAGTGGTAGGGTCATCTTATTGGGCAACCATGGTAGCATGAGGAAACTATGCAATAATGGTTTAACTTCTTCCCTGGGTGGTACACATTTTTCTTCTGAGGATAACTATGCTTGGAAGAGGAAAAAGTAGTTTAAGAAGGGGAGTCAGAGGCTCTCAAAAGTAGTGAGGACTTATTTATTAAGGAAGTCAATGACCAGATTCTATGTGGCCTGAATGAACAGTGCTCCCCTGACAATGTGGGCATCTATGATACTGTTTCTGAGCTTCTCCTTAGGCAGGGTTTTCTCAGGCATGTCATTTGCACAGTAAGCCCTGGCATCCACACAACCAAAGATAGTGGGGGTTACACAAAAAAGCATAATTTTAGTGACTGTAGGTCATCATCAATCACCTTTTTTTCCATTTTCGACATGGGTTGGGGTGCAGCACCAACTGCCGCCATCACTCTCTCTCGATTCAATGCCACTGCTCTACCTTCTGTGTCAGTCATGCCCGACTGTCACAAGTGGTCTGCTATGCAATCCATCTATCTCTTTGTTGGAGACCCTTATTTCCTCTAGCCATATTCCTATTTCTCCCAAACCTTGTTACCAGATTATCTTCTACTTTCCTAAATATGTGCCAGAACCACCATAATCTGTTCTCTTTGACCTTCTATGCAACTGGAAGTACCTGGGCTTCTGCTCTGATGTACTCATTTCTTTATCTGTCTCGCAGAGTGCATCCAACCACTCATCTCAGACATTTCATCTCTATCAACTCTAGCTTCCTCAGCAGTTCTTCCTTCACAGCTCAGGTTTCTGAACCATACAAAAGTACTGGTCACCCACTGTTTTGCACACCTTACTTTTCAGCTTCTTTGGTATTCCACTGTCACACACTATCCCTGACGCACTGTGCCAGTTGGCTGCAGCGACTCCGATTCTAGTTTTGACCTCCTCATTCAGACTTCCCTTCTCCTCAACCACCCCTCCCATATACATGAAGCTGTTAACCTGCTCCAGCATTTTCTGTTCTGTCTCATTTCTCAGCATCTTCTGATTTCCTTCATTTTCTGCCATTACAACTGTCTTGTCTGTACTCAGTTTTATCCCATAGGGGATATCCTGCCAAGGATAGCCCACCATCCAGCCAGTATACCAAAGCTAGATCTTGAATGTGCTCTACAACACATGTGTGTTGTCCACAGAGGAGGTATGGCATAAAGGCAACGTACAGATGCAGTTGCCCAGAAATGAACTGCCCCAGTAGAGAACAATCTCTGCAGGACACAAAGGAGGCTATGCACATCCAAGTGGAGAAAATGCAGAAGGAAATGGGGGGGGGCCTCAGCCAGGACAGTAACTAAACAGAACCCAAAAGAAAAAGGGGGAAGGAGGGATGGACAGAACAGTATAACAGTGAAGATAAGGACAGCTACTGTTATGGTAAGATCTTACCCAACTGTACTGTGTTCTACTATCACTGTTGCAGTATATTTAACCACACAGGGAGTACAAAAACTCTAAAAAAGGAGTAGGAGGGGGGCATGGCCAGGATGAGACTAGGATAGCAACAATTTTCTTCTGTTCTGCTACTATAAATATTTCTGACAAAAAAGATGACCTTGACAACAGGTCCCATGGGAACAACATTCATACTTTTGGTCTACCAGAAGGAACAGAAGGTAATAATATGGTTAATTTCTTGTCTACGTGGCTCCCTAAAACTTTAGATTTGCCTGAAGCTCTCTCTTTTGGTATAGAGAGAGTACACAGATCTCTGGTTAATCCTGTATCAAAAAGTCTGTACTTCCCCCAAGGTCTAACATGGTTACATTTATTTCATCTCAGGATAAAGAATAAGAAATTATGTACCTACCATAACGTTCCATGTTAGTTGTCTTCATCTCACCTTCTTTCTTGCTGTTTGGGATCGGAGCCGATCCTCGGCTCCGACGCGGCCATATTCAATAGCTCGAGAGCTGTTTACTGGCTCGAGGCTACCCCTTATCCCATGATGCCTAGCCATAGCAACCCAGATCTTATTTGAAATAGCTAATCCAGACATAATAAGAGAGAAACCAGTTATCAAAAAACTGGTTGTTCCATGCATTCTAATATCTAGAATAGGTTAGGAAAAATCTAGCCAGAAGAATAACAATAAAAGAATACTCAGCCAGTGAAAAAAAGGGACTCTTCTCAATCCACTAGGATGGGGGACAGAGGAAGGGACGCAAGAAAGAAGGCGAGATGAAGACAACTAACATGGAACGTTATGGTAGGTACATAACTTCTTAATGTTAAGTTGTCTATCTCGCCTTCATTCTTGCTGTTTGGGACCATGGGCAACCTACACTGAAAGGCAACAGAGGTGGCCAAGGCCCTAGTAGAATGACCTTTTGGTTTAAAAATTAACTCTTTGTTCCTTAACTGATAAGGTCACCTTGGAAACTGGGAGACCTTGTTTGTTTAAGGTATAAGAAAGAAATAATTGGTCTGACTTTCTTATTTCTTTAGTTCTGTGCAGGTTAAAATGCAATTGTCTATGAACGTCCAATTGGTGGAGTTTGTACTCTGCCTTGTTGCTATGATTTGGGAAGAACACAGGAAGATCTATAGATTGGTTTAAATTATTTTCTGAGCAGACTTTAGGAAGAAACGAAGGATTAGTCATCAGAGCAATGCTGTCCTTATGAAATACCAGGTAGGGAGGACGAACACATACTGCCTGAAGTTCTGAGACACGCCTAGCCGAAGTGATAGCTACCAGAAAGAGTGTCTTCCAAGATAGAAACTTGATGGAGCAGGATGCTGCTGGTTCAAAAGGGGGCAGAATTAAGGAAGTCAGGACTAAATTAAGGTCTCAAGGAGGAGGGGGATTTCTCACTGGAGGCCTAAGAAGAGATGTCCCTCTCAAAAATGCTTTACAGAGCTTATGAGACATAATGTTAGAATTTGACAACCCAACATGAAAATTAGAAATGGCCGCTAACTGTACCCTAATCGTAGCGGAAGCAGACCCAGAGTGAAACAGTTGTGCTAGGAATTCCAGAATTTCATGGACTGGGGCTGAGAAGGGATCCACATTCCTAGCCTCTGCCCAACAAGAAAAATATTTCCATTTGCTAGCATAAGTTTTCCTCGTTGTAGACTTATGACAGGAGACGATAATCTCACGGACTGCTGGGGAAATGCTGGGGAAATGCTAGGAAGCCTGGCTAAGGTTGGAAGTGGAGCAACCAAGCTGTGAGCTACAGAGTTTGGAGAGATTGATGCAACCCGCCTGATTGATGAACCAGGAGGTCTGGAATTAGGTCCAGAATCCAGGGCTGATCAGGAAGGTAATGGTGCAGGAACGGGAACCATATCTGTCAAGGCCAGTAGGGGGCAATGGGGATCATTTTGCAACCCAACGATATTGCTTTCTGTATGAGTTTCGATATCAGGGGAAATGGAGGAAAGGCATAAAGAAGTCCCTGAGGCCAATCGTGGACTAGAGCATCTCTGGATATGGACCTGGAAGCAGAAGAAGGGAGAAGTATTTGCTGCCATTAGCTGTTGAAGGGGGTGGCAAAAAGATTGCAGCAAGGCTGTCCCCATTTGCAGAAAATAAGATTCGCAACTTCCTGATTCAGAGACCACTCGTGAGGCATGAGGATAGCTCTGCTGAGCCTGTCCGCTATGACGTTGGACCTCCCAGGGATGTGCGCTGCAATCAGAAAACATTTAAGAGGAAATCGCCCACTGCCAGAGTCTGAGTGCTTCTCGACACAGGGGGTAGGATCTGGTTCCGCCCTGCTTGCTGATGTACCACACCACTGACATGTTGTCTGTTTGAATTGCAATGGTCCCGGAAGGAAAAGAGTCTTGAAGAGCTTGCAACGCTAGGAGCACAGCTCTCATTTTTAGGACATTTATGTGCAGATGGTACTCGTGAGGTTGCCAAGTGCCTTGGACTGTCCTGCCCAGATAATGCTCCCCCGACCCTATCAGGAAGGCATCTGTTATCACTGTGGCTACCGGAGGGGGTTGTATGAAAGGTCTGCCCTGATTAACTAGAGGGGAGACCATCCACCAAGAAAGGTGTCTTTTGCATGCCTCCATGATCAGGATCATGTGACTCATAGGTAGCTCTTGGAAAGACCACTGCGTGAACAGAAGCCACTGAAGAATTCTCATATGAAAGTGTGCTAGTGGGATTAGAAAAATGGCAGCTGCCATGGAGCCCAGAGTTTGAAGGACGTACCTGATTTGGATCCTTTTGCTCTGCATCAGAATTTGTACTTGCTGACGAATTGCTGACACCCTTTCTAGTGGTAGCCTTGCGAACATATCCCTTGTGTCTAAGTCTGCTCCTATATAAGTGATAGATTGACAGGGCAACAAGGCAGATTTTTTGAAATTTATTGTAATGCCTAGCTGGGTGCAGATTGAGATTGTATAATCCCGCGCTTGTAGGAGTTGATGCCTGGTGGTAGCAGTGAGGAGCCAGTCATCTAGATATGGAAACACCTGGAATCCTTGACGTCTCAGGTGAGCCGTGACCACTGCCATACATTTGGTGAACACCCTGGGGGCTGTGGTGAGACCAAAGGGCAGAGCTCTGAACTGGTAATGACTGGCCCCCACCCGGAAGCGAAGATATCTCCTGGAGCGCCTGTCCATCTTGATATGGTAATACGCGTCCTGAAGATCTATCGAGCACATCCAATTGTCCTGACCCAGAAAGGGAAGAATGGACTGTAGGGTGACCATCCGAAACTTTGTTCTTCGAACAGACCTGTTTAGTCTGCTGAGATCCAGAATCGGTCTCCAGTCCCCTGTCTTTTTTGGTACCAAAAATAACCTTGAGTAAGTTCCGGATCCATGCTGGTCTGCGGGGACTTTCTGGATGGCTCTTTTTTCAGTTTTGAAACTTCTATTACTGCTTTTTCCTTCAGATTGGGTGGAACATCTGGAAGGATTTTCTTTGACGTTAAGGGTGTTTGATGGAAGGGAATTTTGTAACCTCCGGATATAATGGACCGCACCCATCTGTCTTGTGTTAAATTTTGCCAGGCTTTTGGGTACAGTGAAAGTTTTCCCCCGACTGCCTCCAGAGGTGAGCAGCCGGGCAACCCTTTAGGGATGCTGGAAGGGCTTATCAGAGAAAGATTCTCTGTTGCCCTGGTTCTGCGGACCCTCTTTGCCACGAGGGCGGTGTCTATTGTTATTGTTTCCCCCTCTGCCTCTGAAGGAAAAATCACTATGTGTGTCAGGTAAGGCTCCCTGAGATTTACGGAACCACATCTTACCACTCTTCTGACCTTTGGGGTAAGGTCTCAAGGGAGTGGAGAAATGGACTCCAACGGCAGAGAGAGTCTTGCCTTCTTGCTCACATCTAGTCAACGTGTCTTTCACCTGTGGCCCAAAAAGAAAGGAGCCATCAAAGGGGGTATTTGTGAAGGACGCTCGAAAGGGTTCCGCAAAGTTACACAGCTGCATCCCCGCATGCCTCCAAAGGGCCACCGGTGCCCGTGGCTCTACTCGCCCCATCGGCTGCATAGGAAATGAGCCTCACGGAGGAGTTAACTACAGAATTAAGCATCCCTAGCTGGGAAGCTACTTTGGCTTGTATTCCCTCAGCAGTAGGATCTTGAAGGGTATCTCCAAGCTCTTTAAGGAAATCCACTTGAAGTCGAGTAAAATGACATAGGTAGTTCAGTGACCTCATGGAGAAGGTCGCTGAAGCAAACATTCACTTCCCGTATCTGTCCTTCATCCTAGACTCCTTGTTAGGGGGATGGACAGATGAAGAGGTCTCCGCTAACTCTTTTTTGGTGGCTGCGGCTCCCACCATGGCATCAACAGGAACACCTTTAGAAAGGAATTGCTTATCATGGGGTGCTGTAATGAACTTACCAGGTCTCCTCAGAGCTGGTTGCTCTGTATACGGAGCTGACCAAGCCTTTCGAGCCACTACTGTCATAAGTGGATCAAAAGGCGGAGAAACCCAGGAGGTGGAAGGTCGGGAACCAAAAGCATCCAGGAAGACAGACTCATCCTTGGTAGGGGCTAGGGGATTCCAGTTCCCCCTCTGCCTAAGCATTTCCAGGATGTCCAAGAAGGAAACATCTTCAGAGGGGGATCTCGGGGACCCTTCCGAATTATCTAAGTCTGTATCAGAAGTGACAGACTCAGGGGAGTCAATGTTCTTCCTCTTGCACTTCTTCTTCCGAGGGGGCTCCTCTGAGTGATCAGGGGAGGCCTTGGAAGAAGAGGAAACACCCAATGGGGTGTCCTGGAGCATCGGTTCCCTACGCTTAGGGTCTGGAGGAGGAGCAGAGGTTGGCACAGGCACTACGGGGGATGGAGCCGGTGGGGCTGGTAGTGGAGCTGACTCAGGGGACAGCACACTCCGCATGACCTCAAAAGCGTCCCTGCCATGAAGCAGAGAAAGCTCCGGTTCCAAACAAATAGGAATCTTTCTCTGTGCCAAGGGGGACGGCTCCAAGGCCGATGTAGGAGCTGAGCTCACCTGCACCGAAGCTCCGAGAGGGAGAACAGGGTCGGACAAGGGTCCGATGCCACTCGCCCCCTCGGAGCCAACGAGGGAGCCCTGGCGCCCAGATCCCTCGATGGAAGGTACCACCGAGGTAATCGGAGCAGACGTCAGAACTGGAGGGGATATAGTTATTGGAGCCGACGGTTCCACTACTTGAACCCCAACGAACTCCAGCTCCGAACTCAATGGAGTTGGAGGAGGAACATCAAGTGAAGTTGACGGAGCCAATACCTGTTGAGGAGGGCTGGACAATAATTTAGCTAGTGCCTGCGACTTTAGCAACTACTGACTACTCTCTCCACATCGTGATCCCACAGCCTAGAGGATCGAGAGGAGTGAGAGGATCGGTGGCTATGCTCACTTTGAAGTAATGGAGACCGAGGAGCCGAATGCACAGACTGTAGGGAAGGGAAAGTACAGTTTTGTACCTACCATAAATGTAGATGTCCGATAGATATGCAACTGCAGTCATAACATATGGGTTGTCCTACCTCAGGCAGCCCTCGGTCGGCCGGATTCCAAAGTCTGGGTCCGACGTCGGCTGATGTCGCATTTCTCTCCGACGTCAGTGCGGCTGGAGTATATAAGCATCAGCCGACGCCATTTTCTTCAGTGTTTCTTACCCTAGATGCCAGGTGCCCTCCAAGGAAGGCTGTAATCAAATTGGAAGAAAAAACAGGATTCCAGACAAATAAGTAAGCAATTAACCGATACACCATAACAGATATCCCCAGCTAAGAAAAACAGGGATAGGAGTGGACCCAAGGCATAGAGGGGTATGGAGGGAGGGAAAATCCGACTGCAGTTGCATATCTATCGGACATCTACATTTATGGTAGGTACAAAACTGTACTATGTCCTTCAAGAATGCAACTGCAGTCATAACATATGGGTTGAGTACCATAGCTTAGCTGGGGGAGGAGGAATGCTCTAGGAAAGAGATGGTGTGGCAATCAAACCCTGCAGGACTGCCGAAGCAAAGCCTGCTCTGGATCTGGAGTATAAAGGGAGATTGTAGTGTTTGGAGAATGTATGCACGGAGCTCCATGCAGCAGCTTCTAGAATGTCTTTTGTAGGCACCCCTCTTAAGAATGTTGTAGAGGTGGCTGTAGCTCTGGTGGAGTGCGGTCTGACATTGGCTGGAACATTCTTCCCATGGAAGGAATAACAAAATCTGATGCAATGTCCAATCCATTTTGAAATAGTCTGTTTGGAAATTGCTTTTCCTTGTACTCCAGGGGCGTAAGCTACAAAGAGCTGATCAGACTTCCTACTGGTCTTGGCTCTGTCCAGGTAATAGCGAAGTTGTCTGTGAATGTCCAAGGTATGCAACAGTCTTTCCCCTTTGCTCTCAGGATTGGGGAAGAAGGTAGGCAGGTGAATAGCTTGATTTAAAGAAACCCTGGATACCACCTTTGGCATAAAAGTAGGGTTGGTTCTTAAGGAGACCCTGTCTCTGTGAAAGATTATGAACGGTGGTATTGCCATTAGGGCCTGTAGTTCCGAAACCCTTCTTGCTGAGGTGATTGCCAACAGGAAAGCTGTCTTCCATGAGAGAAATTGTAAGTCCACTGAAGCTGCTGGCTCAAAGAGAGGTAGAGTCAGTTTTTCTAGGACAAAGTTGGGGTCCCAAGCTGGCACTGGAGCCTTTCTTGGTGGCTTAATGTTCTTGATTCCCCTGAGGAATTGCCTTAACAAAGGATGTGAAAACACAGGTGGATCAGTGTTATATCTAGCTGAAATAGCTGAAGCATGTATCTTTATGGAAGAATAGGAGAGTCCATTCTGTAGCATATCTGCCAAATATTCCAGGATGAGTGGGATGTTCAATAATGATGCATCATGTCCCTTGTTGGTATTCCAAATGCTGAATCTCTTCCATTTTGCTAAGTAAACCTTTCTGGTGGATGGTCTTCGAGCTTCTGTTAATATCCGCTGAACTTCCTTGGAGAAAGATACATTGAGGTTATTCATGGAATCTCCCAGGCTGTTAGCTGCAGCGTCTGAAGGTTTGGATGCACTGTTTTGAAGTTGTGTTGAGTCAAAAGTAGGGGCCATTAGGGAAGGGCCCACTTTTTGTTGTGACATATGCTCCGTAGTAGTGGATACCAGTGTTGTCTTGGCCAGTCTGGAGCTATTAGGATCTCCCCTTGGGCCTCTCTGCTTTGATCTTTAGTAATACTGTGGTCATCAGTGGCAGAGGTGGAAATGCATAGATTTTTAGGGAGTTCCAGTTGAATGAGAGAGCATCTATTTTCCAAGCTTGTGGATGATATGTCCTTGAAAATAATTTTTGTAGATGATGGTTGAGGTGGGAGGCAAATAGGTCTACTTCTGGCCTGCCCCATGTCGAAGTGAGTTGTGTGAAGATTTTCGGATGTAACCTCCACTCGTGTGGATCTATGAAATTCCTGCTTAGGCTGTCCGCCAGCACATTGTCTTTGCCTGGAACAAACTGGGATTGCAACTGTATGTTTAAGCTCAGTGATTTTTCCCAAAGATTCATTGTCAGTATGCAAAGGGGGTAAGAATGAGTGCCCCCTTGCTTGTTTATGTACCACATCACAGTGGTGTTGTCTGTCCGTATCAGTAGATGGCCTTGTTGAAGTTGTTGTCGAAAGGCCTCGATGGCATGCATTACTGCCAGCATTTCCTTTTGGTTTATGTGCAGATGTGTTTCCTTTGGAGACCATTGTCCTTGTATACATCTGCCCTCCATGTGCGCCCCCCATCCAAGGTCTGAGGCGTCTGTGGTCATGGTCTGTGTTATCTGAGTTTTTTTGAAAGACATACCTGTGTTTGCCTGGCTTACCGAGGCCCACCATAGGAATTCCTTTTGTAGGCATGGAATGAGCGGTATGGTTGTCTCTAGGTTGTTGCTGTGCTGAGACCATAGGCTTTTTAGGTACCATTGAAGCTTTCTCATGTGTAGTCTTGCTAATGGAACCAGGAGAATGCAGGATGCCATGTAACCCAGGGCCTGTAGGAATTTCCTTGCAGTCATCTGGGTGTGTTTTGCCAAACCTTTGAAATAATGAGTTAATTTCTCTTGCTTGTCTTTTGTCAGGTAAGCCATTTGAGAGGCTGTGTCTAGATTGGCTCCTAAGAAGGTTATTTGCTGGGATGGCTGAAGTCTTGACTTTTGGAAGTTGACTGTGTATCCCAGAGCCTGTAGCAATTGTATGACATAGTTCAAGTTTTTTGTCAAAATCAATTTGTCGTCCGCTTGTATGAGGCAGTCGTCCAGGTACGGGTAAATTTGGATCCCCTGGAGCCTGCAATGAGCAATTACTGAAGCCAGGCATTTTGTGAATACTCTGGGCGCAGTAGATAAGCCAAATGGCAATGCTGAGAATTGATAATGCTCTGGTCCTGCAAGAAATCTGAGGTATCTTCTGCAGCTGTGTCTGATAGGGACATGCAGGTATGCCTCCTTGAGGTCCAGAGTAATCAGCCAAGACCCCTTGCCCAGCATGGGAAGGAGTTGCTGTAGAGTCAGCATTTTGAACTTTGGTACTATGAGAAAGGTGTTTAATGCGGACAAATCCAGTATTGGTCTCCATTGAGTTTCTTTTCTTGGAACAAGGAACAGTCTTGAGTAAAACCCCTGGCCTTGTTCTTGTTGTGGAACTCTTTCTATTGCTTTGATCTGAGCAAGCAGAGAAATTTGCTTGATAGCCTCTGCCCTCTGGTTTTGTGGTAGGTTTAACATGCCTTGTTTTCTTGGTAAGGTTTGAAAGTGGAACCTGTAACCTTGGTCTATAATGTCCAAAATCCATTTGTCCTTTGTCAATTTGTGCCAATTGTCTGAAAACAGAGATAATTTTCCTCCCAAGGGAGCTTCTATCTGCTCCTTGGTCAGCGGACGTAGAGGAAAGTCATTGAGATTGTCCCTGTGGGGCAGGGGAGACCCCTGTGCTACTTCTTTGGTTTGCTGGTTGCCATTGTCGTCCCCTGTAAGAACCTCTGTATTGTCCTCTTCCTCGGCCACGCCTGTTTTTGCCCCTTTGAAATATTTCAGGATTAGGAAAGGACCAGTTTTTAGAAGGCCAATTCCTGCTGAATCTGGGTGGCTGAACCTGGAGGAAATCTTTGACCGTCTGAACTGATTTGGCTTTTTCCTCGATGGACTTTAACACATCTTTAGCATTAGCACCAAAAAGCTTGTTCTTTTCCAAGGGTGCATCAAGAAGTTTTGCCTTAACATGATCTGGTAGAGGTTGTTCTTTTAACCATGCATGTCTACGAATGACCGCCCCTGTCATAGCTGCCCTACATGAAGCTTCCAATGCATCATATCCACACTGCAGAAAGTGATTGCTGACTTGCTGAGAATTATGTACAGCTTCCTGCAAAGACTTCCTGTCTAAAGGTTCAGGAGAGGCCAATGTTTTCTGTAAATCATCTAACAGGTAATCCTGATATTGAAACATATGAAAGAGGCAATTCAGAGCTCTCATAGATAAAGTAGTGGAGGTGTAGACCTTTTTCCCCCATCTCTCTAATGACCTAGCTTCCCTGTTGGAAGGCAAAGGATTTTTGGAGGTGGTTGCTGAAACCCCTTTAGGCCCCTGAGAAATAGTTTCTAAATCAACAGCATGGGCCCTAAAGAGATGAGAATGTGTTTCTGGGACCCTATAACATCTGTCTGGCTTGGCTGGAGCAGGAGGAAGAGTATCCGGGGTAACACTGGAGTCAAAGTATAAATCATCCAAAACATCCAGCACAGGAGGTATAGCCAGGGGCCTGTGTTGGGGTTTTTTAAGGAAGGTTCGAAGGCGCTTTCTGGAATCAGAATATTCCTGGCCTTGCCACTTAAAATGTTCCCTCATGGTGTGCAGAACTTCCCCAAAAGAAATGTCCTCAGGAGGGGAGGCCGAGGGGACGGAGTCCTCTGCATCCGAGTTCTCATAGGTCTGGAAGAGCTCTTCCTGGCCATCGGAGTGAACAGAGTCCTCAGAATCTTCATCTGAAGGGATAGGGTCAGAGGGTTCAACCCGGGGCCTCTTATCAGAAGGAGGCTGGGATCCTCTCTCAGGATGGGCCTGTGAACCTCTAATCATGGAAATTAAGTCTGCGGCCATAGTCATAATTTGTGCTTCAGGAGTAGGCTGAGGTAAGGCCTTAACAGTAAGGTGCTTGGTCTTGCTGGCTGCCTTAGCACGTGTATAGGCCTTAACAGACATGGCCATAGGAGGCCTAGCAGCTCCACGTGCAGGAGTGACCTTATCTACAGCAATGGTCTCGGGCATTTCCTCGGTTTCAGTGTCCGGAGGAAAATCTATAACTGGCGTCGGTGTAGCCTCCGGTATCGGAGGTATCGGTAATGCGGTGTCTTCGGTTCGGAGCAGTGAAATAACCATCTCAGGGGGAACCGGAGCACTCGCGGTAGGTTTTGGAGTGGAGTCGGTGGAAGACGCGGGCCGAGGATGTCGGTCCCAGTCTTTTTGCTTCTTAGGAGTCTGCGATGTTGGAAGTTCCGACGGCATTGTATAAGCAAATATATCGCAGAAGAAGTCTTCAGTGAACTCCGCCCGGCGCCTGAGAATACGCTTATTGAAGCGAGCACAGGCGACACAGGCCGAGATGTCATGGTCTGGGCCAAGGCAAGGAAGACAGTAAGAGTGGAAATCCTTATGAGGTATTTGTTTACCACAAGACAGACAATTGTTAACTTTTTCAGTAATTTCTGACATCGGCTGAGGCAAGAAAAGGTCCCCAATGGGGTACTTAGCTTTTTTGATGACTTCGGATCGAAGAATACAGGAGCTGACCGACTGGCACTTGCGAACTGCTTCTGCTTCGGGCACCGCTCAGCAAGAAAGACTGAAGAAAATGGCGTCGGCTGATGCTTATATACTCCAGCCGCACTGACGTCAGAGAGAAATGCGACAAGGACAACCTCAGCCTCTTGTGGCTCTGCGACAGCTCCAAAACCTCCGATGGAGCCGACGGTGAGGTTGCCTTGTCGCTGCCAGTCGGAACTGACGTTGAAGGAAAATCCTGTACCGGAGTCGGCTCCGGGAGTGGAGCTGACGGCTTAGTGGATTTTGGGGATTTCACTGGCTGTGAACTCTTTGCCGGTGAATCCTGGGGTTTTAACAGACCCCTGAGAATCAGTTTATTTTTACGCTCCTGCAGGACTCTTGGACTAAAAGCATGGCAAATAGAACACGAGTCCTGCACATGAACAGCACCTAAACAATAGATGCAACTAGTGTGCCCATCTGTCAGAGACATTTTCTGACAGCATGAGTCACACTTCTTAAAACCAGAAACCTTTGCTTCCTTAGACATGCTGTACTGACAAAAAAGGAAGACTAATTAATTTAATACAGACAAAAAGAAAAATAGTATTAAACTAGACAAAAAACACACTAATACTATCTATCTATGAAGAAAACCTAAGATATAATATAGAGAAAGTTTTTTTTTTTTTTGGCAATAGGAGAGCCTCTAAGTTAAACGGCTAACCTAGAAATGGGGGAGGGGTGGGGAGAACTCTCTAACTTAAATGAGTTCTACAAAGAAGAGATAGAAAAACTAACAACCACAACAACCACAAGTATCACTAAATGTAAATAGAAAGATACTAGAAAAAATTAAATTTTATAGAAAAGTTTACACAAAAAGTTAAATATACGAGCCTGAGCCAGAAAAACGACACCCTCGCAGCTGAAGCGGCAAACGAGAGCTGGGTAGCTATCGCTAGGCATCATGGGATAAGGAGTAGCCTCGAGCCAGTAAACAGCTCTCGAGCTATTGAAGATGGCCGAGTTAGACAACTTAACATCTGGTATTCTAAACTGCCTGGGCTAAGTCACCACTTAAGGCAAAAGGAAATATTATTCATTTTGATAACGACTATTCAGCAACAGTGAAAAGGAAACAATTCCTTCCTCTTATAAGAGAACTTAAGAAAAAGCAGATAAAAGTACATCTACTGTTCATGGTCAGGCTGAAGATTTTTCTTTCTAATGGGGTTAAATTATTTGACAATCTTGACTTTGCATTGTTATATCTATAAACTAATAGCATTTTTGAACAGAGGATATGAACTGGTCCATTACATCCATAAAACGAAAAATGGACACAAATGGAAATAAGACAAATGAGAAAAAGAAGAAATTAAGGGAAAAATAAAGAGCTTTCCTTTTCTCTTTTATAGGCTCATAGGAAGTTACTAGCATATTGGCCCTGAGGCCCTTATACGCCTAGCCAAGAGCCCATGTTTAGATAAGTCAGCACTCAACACCCCTGTCCAGCAGGGAAACAGATGGAATCCCAGAGGTGTATTTTCTGTTTCCCATCCAGTTATCCAGGTTGCACTTGAAAAGGGATAATGAGGTACTCTGCTTGACATGGAGAGGGAGTCTATTCCACACATGGGGGAGTCCACGAGACACAAATCTGTCCCACCAAGTCCTATTGATGTCACAGACCAGGTTAAAGGTCAAAAGTGTGGGTTACTTGAGTGAAGCTTGACTTATGGATATGCAGCAGTCCCGTCAAGGAGGGGTCTGAGATTCCTTTGTATGCCAGACAGACATCACCTCAGAGGAATCTGTATGAAACTGAGTAGAGGGACAAGGCTTTTAGACTATCTGTGTAGGGTAGATGTTTGAGGCCCTGGATTCTTCTGGTGAGGAACCACTGTGGATCTCTGCAGCTGCTGCATGTGCTGTGCAAGGTACATGCTGAAAGGGGCGTTATACTCAATAATGGGCCCTATAAGGGAAGAATACAGGGATGTTATGACATCCTTGTCCCTTGGTGAGATACCCTTACTTACGAGGTGCGCCATATAGAAAGCTTTCCGTACAGTGGAAGCAACATGGTGGTCAAAAGTCTGATTGCTCTCAACTTGGGTGCCCAAATCCCTCATGTCTGATTGCGTACTTAGGACTTTGTTATTAATATGATAGTATGTGGAGACGTCACTCTCCCCAAAGGGGATGATGATGCATTTTTTGGCATTCAGCTTTAGGCCATATTTCTGGCACCAGTCATTTGTTTGGATGAGACCCTCCTGGAGAACATCCATATCACTTGGGGAAATGATGACTGCTCCCAGCGTGCAGTCATCTGCACACTTGGTCAGCCATAGCCCACTGGTTTTGGCCTGCACTTCACTATATCCCAAATAACAGAGGCCCCAAGACTGATCCCTGGGGAACACCATTCATTACGGGTCAACTGCTTGAGGTAGCTTCCCCTATTTTGATTAGGTGGGTTCTATCAGTGAGCCAGTTTGCTACCGATCTGATAACATGTGGATTGATACCTAGTTGAGAGAGTTTGTCTACTATGCTCAAGCGGAGAACAGTGTCGAAGGCCTTGGCCAGGTCATCATTGGTGGTGTGCACCGGCTTCCCCTCATCCATGGCTTTGGTGACTGTCAACCAGATTTAAAGGGATGACAGTGGCTGTCCTCCACTCGGCTGGGACAAAGCTGATGCTCAGGCTTTTGTTGAATAGGGTGCCTAATGGTTCTGAAAGTTCATGCCTGAGTTCATGTAGGATGCAGCCTGGGATGTTATTGGGTCCCATGGAGGCTGTATTTTTTTGCCTTTGAGAGGCAGTGATGACCTGTTCCCTAGTGATAAGGGGAGGGGGGCAGGTACTGGGGATGCCCTGATTTACTGATGGGGGAGAGGGGTGAAGTTTTCACTGAATCTGTCAGCCAGTAGGATGGCTATATCTACAGCATTTATGTATGTGGTGTCCTTGACCACCACTTCTGAACAGATCTGGGTGCTTCCTTTGAGATTGTGGACATATGTGAAGAAGGCCTTATGATTGTCTCTAGTAGATGTGGCCAATCTAGACTCGAAGATGGCTTTAGAGGATTTTACTAGTGCTCTTATTTGCTTGTTCAGGCTAAGGAGAGATTGCTTCCAATTGGGAACCTGCTCCTTCTTGGTCCTGGAAGCAATTTGTTTCCTTTTGTTATACAGTTTATTTCAGATGTCCACCAGACAGGTATACTCTTCCTTGCAGAGGATGATTCTGTCCTGTCAGGTATTCCTGATTCCATGCATCTATATATGTGCTTGTATAGTACTTTGGTGTAGATTTGGACATTGGTGCCAGTTCCAACAGAGGGAGAGGGGGCTGTGAAGCCGTTTCTACCATCCCTCAGGAGGCTGTAATCAGCTTTTGAGAAGTTTTTTTTTTGTTTGACCCTAGCTACATTGGGGTCAGGGGATATGCTGACTTCGAAAGTGACTGCTTTATGGTCAGATCTTACCAGACAGGATGATACTGTAGGGGTGCTGCAGTGGTTACTCATGTTGGTTAATACCAAGTCCAAGATATTATCACCTCTTGGGGGTATCGACTAGCTGCTCCAAGACATTTGCATTGATAAAAATCAAGGAATCTCTGGGCATTTGCTTTCTGGCATCAGTAGTTTTTCCAATCAATGGTTGGGTAGTTAAAGTCGCCCAGGATCAGGGTAAAGGGTTGAATCTTGATAGATTCACAGAGGACCAGATAGGTGGAGTGTGCATCCTGAGTCAAATTAGGGGGCCTGTAGCTAGCTATGATTTTAATAGGGGTCTTGTCAATGGTTAACTGCACCTGGAGTGTCTCCTGTGCATCACACTGTTTGACCAACTTGGAGGTGTGTGTGTGTGTGTGTGTGTTTTTAATATACATTGAAACTACACCTCCTTTGGCTTTGCTGCCCACAGTTTGGGGTCTGAATGTATGACAGAAAGAGTAACCAGGTAAGGCTGTGGTGCTCTCCGCAGCTTTGAACCATTTTTATTTACAAAGGAAATAAGATGTCAAGGACTGCTTTTTTTCTTTTTATGCAAACAAGCTTAGTTTTACTTCTTTACATATCTTTATCAGCAAAACATGAAATGACAACATGTTCAACTAAAACATAAATAGGAATCAGAAAATCAACAAGCAGTCTACTAAGGTAAGGTAACTGAATTCCTCTTTTTTGTCTAATTTACAGATAATTACGAATCATTGTTAATAAGTTATGACAAAATAATAGTTTCCCCTTAAATGAAGCATAGAGCATTTATACTGGTATATGATCTGAAGGGCTGCATACAGAAATTGCTTACTCAGGAACTAATGCATATTTAACGCATAGCTGAATTTAAACTTGTTTCATTCATATAAACTGCAGTTACCTACTAAAGGGAAGCACACACTATGAGTGACATCTCATATTTTCTTCTTCTAAAAAGGAAAATACATTAACAGTGTTAAAACTGCTACTTAAATGGTATAGTAAAAGAAATGAAAGATAAACATCTTCACCCAAGTGTGGAGGCAACTCAATGCAATCATTAACTACAGTAACATTAGAAAAGCTCCTTCACTAAAATTAATAGTAAAACCTAAAAAAGCTGCCTGTCTTCATAATGCATAGATTTAGATAATATGTTACTGTCCTATAAAACAGAATGATTTATGATGTGCTGAATTAGGGGAGGGGGGTGATTGCAGCTGCTATGGATGTATGTTTTGATGTTGTTTAACAGTGGAGAGATTGTGAAGTTTTAAATTGCTTTAAAACAGTCTCTATATGTAGATGAAATGTTCAGATTCAATATGAAAGATACAGAAATTGTTGTGACTGATGGGTTGTCCCTATGTGAGGTGCTTCTGTGGTAGTTAGGAATGAAGCCCCTCTCTCCATAGCTTGAGCTTTTTTTAATTCATTTAGAACACATGAAGCTTTGGGCAGCCACGGTGGTGCAGCAGTTAGCGTTGCTGCCTCACAGCAAGAGGTTCTCCAGTTTGATTCTCGGCTGAGGTGCCTTCTGTGCGTAGTCTGCCTCCTGGTGCTCCGATTTTTTCCCACATGCCAAAGACATGCTGCAGGTAGGTTGGACACTCTAAACTGGCCCTATGTGGGCATGTGTATGTACCTTCTGTGGAATGTTGAGTGCCTTGCAATGCGACACTGTAAAAGTCCACTGCCAATCATTCTGCGGACCGTTGTTCCACTGTGGTGACCACTAACGGGAAAAACTGAAAGAAGAACACATGAAGCTTTTTCTGGTAAACAGCTAGAATTTTATTTATTTTATTTTTATTTATTTTTATTTATTTTACATTTGTTGACCGGGCTAGTCTAGCTGGATACATGTCCTTTTTCAGTAGAGGCCCGGGGAGAAAAGCTCCAACATAATGAGAAGACATAGTGCATTAACATTCAGCAAATGTCATTTTATCAATTTTTCTTGCCCCAGATGTCAGGTGCCCCCATAAAGGGAAGCAAAAATATACAAGGTTACACCTCCAACAAAAAGCAAATATACCAGAAAACTTAAATACAGTAAGCAAGAAGAGAGGTATAGTCAATAGAAGTCAGGGGGCTGGAGGGAGGGTAACCAGGACTGCAACAGTGAGCACACTCGAACATCTACATTTATGGTAAGTGTACACAACTGTACTATGTTCTTCATGTTTCCCTGTTGCAGTCATTATATTTGGGTAGATTCCCAAAGCTAAGGAAGGGAGGAGGCAATTAGATAGCATTAGGACCAGCTATTAGGCCCTGCAAGACTGCAGTGGCAAAACTATCTCTGGATTTAAAAGAAATTGGCAAGTGGTAATGCTTAGTGAAGGTATGTACAGAACTCCAGATAGCAGCTTCTAGGATGTCCCTGGTAGGAACACCTCTGAGAAAAGCTGTAGAGGTAGATGCAGCCCTGGTGGAATGAGGTCTTATCTCCTGTGGGGTAGGTTTTCCATGGTGCTTATAGCAGAAATAAATGCAATGGCCTATCCATTTAGAAATGGTTTGCTTAGAAATGGCCTTCCCCTATGCCCCTGCAGCAAATGCAACCAACAGCTGTTCAGATTTCCTGAGAGGTTCAGTCCTGTCCAAGTATAATCTAAGTTGTCTGTGCACGTCCAAGGAGTGCAGTATTCATTCCCCTTGAAAAGAAGGTTGGCAAATGAATGGACTGATTAAGGGCCATGCTGGATACCACTTTGGGCATAAAGGAAGGATTGGTCCTGAGGGACACCATGTCCACATGAAAGATGATGAAAGGCTCCACTGCCATGAGGGCCTGTATTTCAGACACCCTTCTTGCTGAAGTGATGGCTAGAAGGAAGGCTGTTTTCCAAGAAAGGAATTTCAACTCTGCATTTGCAGCTGGCTTAAAGGGAGGCAAAGTGAGCGTTTCCAATAAAAAGTTAAGGTCCCAGGCTGGAGTAGGGGCTCTTCCTGGGTGGTCTTAGGTTTTTGGCCCCTCTGAGGAATTGCTTTAGCAGTGGATGAGAGAAGAGGGATGACTCTATATAATAATGTGCTGAAAAGGCCTAGGCATGAATTTTGATGGAAGAAAAAGGAAAGGCCCTTGTGAAGCATCTCAGTTAAGTATTGAAGAATATGAGGTAAAATGGGCACTATTGTGGCCATCCCCTAAGATTGGCAGCAGGAACAGAATCTTTTCCATTTTTCAGCATAGGATTTTCTAGTACTAGGCCTCCTTGCCTCCAGAATGACATCCATCACTTGCTTACTGAAGGATGGTAAGGGAGAGATCAGGTAATTAGCCAGGCTGCAAGGATCAGGATTTGAAGCTGTAGGTGCAGAATCTTGCCCTCCTGCTGGAACAGCAGGGCAGGGGTCTGAAGTAGGTGCCATGGTTCCAGTTGTGACACACTGTGCAAGAGGGGGTACCAGGGTTGGCGTGGCCAGTCTGGTGCAATCGATATGGTCCTTGGTTTGTCCTGTTTGATCTTCAGTAGCACTTTGGAGAGGAGAGGCAGAGGGGGAAAGGCATACACTGATAGGTTTTTCCAGTTGAAGGACAGGGCATCTACTTTCCAAGCTTGTCTGTGGGGAGTCCTTGTGCAGAATTTGTCCAATTGGTAGTTCTGAGGGGAGGCAAACAGGTCTATCTCTGGGCTCCCCCATTTGTTTCTGAACATGTTGAATATCTTTGGTTCCAGTTTCCACTCGTGTGGGTCTATGAGATTTCTGCTTAGGTCGTCTGCCAGTGTATTTAGCTTGCCTGGCAGGAGTTGAGCTTGTAGTTGCACTTGGTAGCTTAAGGCTGTGTTCTACAGAGCCATGGCTAGTCTGCAGAGGGGGTAAGAGCGGGTTCCCCCTGCTTGTTTATGTACCACATAACCATGGTGTTGTCCGTCTTTACCAATAAATGTCCTGGAAGAATGTGGTCCTTGAAGGCTATCAGAGCATTTTGTACAGCTAACATATCTTTTTGATTGATATGCAGGTGCATTTGACTTGGGTTCCATTTGCCCTGAATGCACCGCCCTGCCAAGTGAGCCCCCCATGCATAGTCTGATGCATCTGCTGTTGGGGTTTGGGTGGTAGGGGGTAGAGTGAATGGCAGTCCCTTGTTTTGGTGGCAGGCCTCTGCCCACCAAAGGAACTCTATCTTTAGACAAGGTATGTTAGGAATCATTGATTCTGGTTCCTGAGAATGGTGACACCATAAGCTTTTTAGATATCATTGTAGTTTCCTCATATGCAGCCTTGCATATGGAATTAGTAGAATGCAAGAGGCCATGAACCCCAGGGCTTGCAGTATTTTCCTTGCAGGTAGCTGGGTCTTTGTGGCCAGTAGTTTGAAGTAGGCTGTCAAATGAACTTGTTTCTCTGGCATGAGGTAGGCCATCTGGGAAGTTGTATTCAAGCTTGCTCCCAGGTATACAAATTGTTAACAGGGAACTAGATGTGATTTCTTTTCATTTATACTGTACCCCAGAGAAGTTAGTAATTTATTTACAAATGCCAGATGATTTAATAGTGCGTCCTGGCTTTCTGCCTGATTTAGACAATCGTCCAGGTATGGGTATATTTGAATATTTCTTTGCCTGCAAAATGCAATGACTGGAGCTAGGCACTTTGTGAATAACCTGGGCGCAGTAGATAAGCCAAAGGGTAGTGTAGAGAACTGATAGTGCATGTAGCCTGCTCTGAAGCGTAGGTATCTTCTGAAGATTCCTTTATTGGGATGTGCAGGTAGGCTTCCTTTAAATCCAGTGTTGTCAACCAGGTGTTTTTTTCCCAGCATGGGAAGCAGCTGATGTAGAGTTAGCATTTTGAATACTGGGATTTCCAAAAAAGTGTTTAGGATAGACAGGCCCAGGATAGGATGCCAGGAATTGTCTTTTCTGGGCACCAGAGAAAGTCTTGAGTAGAAACCTTGCCCCCATTCATCGTCTAGGACAGGTTGAATAGCCCTAATGTTTAGAAGAGAGATAACTTGCTTTTGAGCCTCTGCCCACTGATTTGGAGGTAGGTCTGGCCAACTGTTTGGGGTTGGTAAGGAGTGGAAGTGGAATTTTATCCTTGGGAAACTATATTTAAAACTCATTTGTCTTGGGTAATGAGTTCCCAGTTTTTTGCATGCAGGGTGATCTTTCCCCCTAAAGAAACAGTCATTTGAGCAGGGCTTGGAAGGTTTAAAGTTAAGTCACTGTGACAATTTACCATAGGGGGGTGTCTTACTACTAACAGGTTTGGAAGTGGGAGCTCCCCCACTGCTTAGGCCTGTGAGTACCTTGGGACTGAAGCCTGCGTGTTCTGCTGGTCCTGGGTTTGGACTGAGAAGGCCTGGAAGAGGCAGGAAAGGACCAAGTCTTAGAAGGCCGATGCCTACAAAGTCTGGGAGGCTGTACTTGCAGGAAATCTTTAACAGTTTGCATAGATTTAACTTTTTGATCCATCTTTTTAAGTACTCCTTCTGCTTTGTTGCCAAACAGGCAGTCTTGGTTTAAGGGAGCATCCAGTAAATTAGCTTTAACATGATCTGGCAAAGATTGCTCCTTAAGCCAAGCATGCCTTCTAATTACAGACCCAGTGACAGCAGCCCTGCAAGAGGCCTCTAATGAATCAAAACTACATTGCAAAGTATGTTTTCCAACCTGCTCAGCAGAAAGCATTAGATCCTGTAGTTCTTTATTTTCCACACAGTCAGGAATCAACATCATTTTCTGTTTAAGCAATCCAATAATATGCTTCTGATACTTTAACATAAGAAACTGGCAGTTTAAGGCCCTAATGGCCAAAGTTGCAGAAGTGTATGCCTTCTTACCCAACCTATCCAGGGCCCTGGAATCTCTATCAGAGGGGGTAGGGTTTTTGGCAGTAGAAGCCTTAATGCCTTTGGTCCCTGTGAAATGGTCTCAGGATCTGCAGTAGGATTCTTAAAGAAGAACTTGTGAGAGTCAGGTACCCTGTAATACCTGTCAGGCTTTCTGGGAGTCAAAGTTAAAGTGTCAGGGGCCAGGCTAGATTCCGAGACGGTATCATCTACAATGTCCAGTACAGGAGGAATAGCTAAAGGCCTGTGTTGAGGTAGGAGTAAGAATTCCCTAAGCCTCTTTTTAGAGTCAGAGTAATCCTGGCTTTCCCAGCAGAAATGGTCCCTAAGAGTATGTAAGGTTTCGCCAAAAGAGAAATCCTCTGGAGAGGGAAGCACAGGGAATGCAGCCCTCTGCATCAGAATCATCATAGATAGATAAGAGCAACTCCTGGCCATCAGAGAAAACAGAAATTTCAGAATCCTGATCACAAGGAAAATCAGTCCTAGGTCTCTTAGAGGGAGAAGGGTGGCTTCCCCTGATTAGAATAATAAGGTCTTCAGCCATTCTTATCATTTGTCTTGTAGGCATAGGGGCCTGACCATGCGGTCTGGGCTTCGGTTTTCTAGGCATGGATTGAGTTTTAGGCCTTGAAGAAGAAGATGGAGTTGGTTTAATATGTAAGTCAGTAGGTTTGAATACACCCTCAGAAGCTGGTGCCTGCACAGCGGCTCCAGACCCATCCAAGGTAGAGACATCCACAGGTTCCACAGTCAAAAAAAAATCTTGCGGCATACCAGACTCCGAATGGGTCTCAGTAGAGGCCTGCGAATCTGAAGTAGCGGGTATCAGGGGCTGCAAAAGCGCCTTACTGAGTACCGGCGCTTATGCGGTCTGTCTCTGTCTTTATCTTTGTGTTTTTTCAGAAAGTTGGTAGTCGGGTGGCTAACCAAAGCCATTTCTGGATAAATGAACCAAGTACCAAAATATTTAGATATAAAAATGAACCAACGACGAATAGTTCGAGGTTTAAATAAGGCACAAAACCGAGAGCCAGGTACGGCGTGGTCTGGGCTTAGGCAAGGAATGCAGTACGAATGAAAATCATTATGAGGTATTTGCTTTCCACAAGAAATACAATTATTAACTTTTATTGACATCGGATTAGAGCAAGAAAAAGGATCCCCAATGGGGTACTTAGCTTAGTTGAAGACTTCGGATCTGAAACTCGAAAATGAAAATTTCAGGAGTTGGCCGACCGGCATTTGTGAACTGCTTCTGCTTCGGGCACCGCATGGCAAGAAAGACTAGTAAAATGGTGTCGGCTGCATGCTTTATACCCCTGACTACCTGACGTCATGGAAGATGAGACAGCAACCGATGCAGGACCCAAGACTTTGGTAATCAGGCCGACTGAGGGCTGCCTGCAAGCAGATAACCCAAATGTAATGACTGCAACAGTGAAACACGAAGAACATCTGGAGAATGTAGATGTTAAATTAAAACATGAAATAATTGTCCTAGTACTACATATTAACAATGCTTTAAAAGACAAATGTTCATCTTTATTTTACTGTTAATTACATCATATTTGATCGTAGTAGAGTAGTCTGGGTTTTTTGTTGTTTTTTGTCAGAGTATTGGATGGAGGTGTTTGCTCAGATGGTTGGACTATGCAAGCGAAGAGTGTTAAACTCCATGGGGGGTAAGAGGGAATTTAAAAGCAAATGTTTAATAATAACTATATTTTTTAGCTTTTTTCGAGTGTCCACAATAGTAACTACTTTATGTCTAATCTTCTTCTTCTTCTTTCGGCTTTTTCCTGATTAGGGGTCGCCACAGCAGATCACTGTCCACTCATGATTGACAGTGGAGTTTTACGGTGTCGAGTTGCCAGCCCGACGCCCAACCTTCCACAGAAGGCACACACACGCACACACTCACACCTAGGGCCAATTTAGAGTGTCCAATCCACCTACAGCATGTCTTTGGGATGTGGGAGGAAACCGGAGCACCTGGAGGAAACCCATGCGACCACAGGGAGGACATGCAGACTCCGCACAGAAGGTACCCCAGCCGAGGATCGAACTGGAGAACCTCTTGCTGTGAGGCAAGTAACTATTTTATGTCTAATAAAACCTTCAAATGCTAATGTTCACATGATGATTACTAAATAGTTCTTTACTAAACAGTGAGTCATTATCTAAGAGAAGTACATGTATACTTTTGATCAGTAGGACAAATGGCATTTATTAACTGTATTTCTGTAAATGTCAATGGATTAAATAATGGATGCAAGATGGGTAGCTTAAACAGATATTTGAAGTTGTTTAATTCTCAAAGTAAAAATTAAAGTGAAGGCAGGGAAACAGTATATAACCGGCACTTTATTAACTAAAAAATAACGAAAATATAGTAAGCGCTTTCATCAGGTATGTTACCGAACTTCTTCGGACAGATGTTGAGAAATACAATGAAACATTTATACCATTCCAAAATAATATGGTAATAAGATTTACTTATAATTATGCCTTTACTGTAGATTTATAGAAGTGGCGAACAGTTTCATGATTAAGGATCAGAAATATGAAGAAAAAGCCAGGTTTAAATGCAATTCTTGCAGTGTTGTTTATCTAGCTAAATGCTCGAGTTTCTACATTGGCAAGTTGGACAGAAAGTTCAAGGAATGCTTATATGAACACATTTATAGTATAACAAAAAGGGAGGGCTAAGAACACCTTAGCCAACCATGTGAACTTACACCTGGGTCATTCCTTTAGTTTTAGGGTTACTGATTAGGTGGTTAAGGACTTGAGGGGTGGGTCTCATCTTTTTAAGACTTGAGCAGTTTGAATTGATTTGGCAACCTAGAAGTCAAGCACATGTTTTATCAGGTCTCAATGATATCTGTTCACTGGTTAGTATTTTGAAACTTAAGAGTTTAGTAAGATAAAAACTTATATTCCACAGTAACATATCCTTATTAGATTTCTTTAGGCTTCAATGTTTTATTGTTTTATATTTTAAGAGTATTTGAGAATGGGTATTTTTAATTGTCAGGTACTTATTTGCACTTTTCTTCTATTTTCATCAGTTCACTTTTACACTACATTTCTTAAATATTTCAGTTATGCAGATAGCTAAGGTTGTATATTTAGTTATTTTCAAGTGTTTTAACAATAACTTTTTAACTTGAATTCGAACTTAGTTGGTGCAACAGAGAAGTTATATTATTTAGACGCTGTTATTATGAATTTGAGGTTCACCTTTTTACTTTCTGGTGATCATATGACATGGTTTCTAGAGTAACGTGATCAATTTTAGATCACATGATTATTTTAGAATGGTATAAATGTTTCATTGCATTTCTCAACTTTTGTCTGAAGAAGTTTGGTAACATACCTGACAGAAGGGCTTACTATATTTTTGTTGTTTTTTTAGTTAATAAAGTGCTGGTTGTATAGTGTTTTCCCTGCCTTCGCTTTAATTTTTGAGCTGTCTGTCATAGCTTTTTTGAGTTTTGTAATTCTCAAATTATTTTTTTATGGGAAACACACTTATTAACAGAAGACATAAAGAGGCTAAATACTAAAAATTGCACTATATTATCCGGTTCACTATATAATCAAAAAAGGGAGGTTGTTATATTATGGAGAAATTCACTGCCTATGCCTACAGTTACATAAACATATCAAGATGATAAAGGTATGCTTTTACTGTAACTATAAAGTATAATAAGAGGATATTGACTCATTAACTTGTACTGGATTCCTGGAATATGAATTAAAACAGCTGACCAACATCTAGAACAAGTAATTTAAAACTCTAAAAGCGTTATCATTCTAGCAGGAGACTTTAATTGTATATTGTCACCAAGTGATACCAACAGGTAAAAGGAGAATACATGAATCTGTAAAGGCGTTGTTAAAATGTACTGAATTATTTCATCTTAGAGACATAAATGAGTTTTCAGAACCAAATTCATTATTTTGTATCCATTATTCCCATGGACATAGAACACAATGCAGAAGTGACACAGTTTATGTTTCTACTGACCTGACTGATATGCTAGGCAAGGTCAAAACAGTAACCTGTCCGCTTTCATATCACAATGCAATTACCTTTGAGTTGTTTTTGAAATCTAATAATAATGTTAAAATCAGAAGAGTACCAGCATATATAACTTGTTTAAACGAATTTAAGGATTTTTTATTAAATAAATCCTTTCTTTTATAGAAATTAATAATATAGAAGATACTTGAGAAATTTATATATGTGATGCACTAAAAGCATTTCGTTTTGGTAGAGTCACTAATTGGTTGTCAAATAAAAAAAACAATGGGACAAAGAATTACATGAAATACAAGAACAACTTGATAAGTTAAAATTAGAAGATCAGACAAATAAAAGTAACAATACAGAAGAAATAAATAAGCTAAACAACAAATACTTGAAAATCTTAAGCCATAAAACTAAAATCAGCCTCGAGAAGTTTAAGATGATTAACTTCTCTATTAACATGCGTCAGGAAGGGCATCTGGCGTAAAATTTTGACAAATACCGGATCGGTCGAGGCCCGGGTTAACAACGACCTCCACCAGTACTGTTGGCCAACAGGGTGATGGTGAAAATTGGGCTACTGTTGGCCGAAATAGAAGAGGGGGAAGGCATGCCCGAAGGCAGGTAAAGGCTAGGACTGTGGTAGTGAGGGTCAGAACTTTGAATGTTGGCAGTATGACTGGTATAGGGATAGAGCTATCTGATATGATGGACAGAAGGAAAGTTGGTATATTTTGTGTGCAAGAGACCAGATAGAAGGGGAGCAAGGACAGCTGTATCGGGGGCAGGTTCAAATTGTTTTATCATGGTGTAGATGGGAGGAGAAATGGCGTAGGGGTTAACCTGAAGGAACAGTATGCTAAGAGTGTTTTGGAAGTGAAAAGAGTGTTGGATAGAGTGATGTTTATGAAGCTGGAAATTGATGGTGTAATGATGAATGTTGTTAGTGCACACAAGTTGGGTGTGCGATGGATGAGAAAGAAAAATTTTGGAGTGAATTGGATGAAGTGGTTATGACTGTACCCAAGGGTGAGAGAGTGGTGACTGGAGCAGACATCAATGGGCATGTTGGTGAAGGGAACATAGGGGATGAGGAAGTGATGGGTAGGTATGGTGTTAAGCAAATGCAGAAGGTCAGATGGTAGTGGATTTTGTGAAAAGGATGGACATGGCTGTGGTGAATACATATTTTATCAAGAGGAAGGAGCATAGGGTGACATAAAAGATGAAGGAAGATGCACACAGGTGGATTATATCTTATGTAGAAGGGCCAGTCTGAAGGAGATTGGAGACTGTAAAGTGGTGGCTGGGGAAAGTGTAGTTAGGCAGCATAGGATGGTGGTTTGTAGGATGACATTGGTGATTAAGAAGAGGAGGAGGAGTGTCAGGGCAGCACCAAGGATCAAATGGTGGAAATCGAAAAAGGGTAATTGTGAGGTGGAGTTCAGGGAAGAGTTAAGACAGGCACTGGGTGGTAGTGAAGAGTTACCGAATAGCTGGGTAACTACAGCAGAGCTAGTAAGGGAAATGGTTAAAATGATGCTTGGTGTGACATCTGGAAAGTGGAAGGAAGACAAGGAGACCTGGTGGTGGAATGGGAAGTACAGGAGAGTATACAGAGAAAGTTGATGAAGAAGAAGTGGGATTGTCAGACAGATGAAGAAAGTAGACAGGTGTATAAAGAGATGAGGTGCATGGCAAAGAGAGAGGTGGCGAAGGCTAAGGATAAGGCGTATGAAGAGTTGTATGAAAGGCTGGACACTAAGGACGGAGAAAAGGACCTGTACCGTTTGGCTAGACAGAGGGTCCGAGCTAGTAAAGATGTGCAGCAGGTAAGGGTGATAAAGGATAATGAGGGAAAAGTACTCACAAGCAAGAAGAATGTGTTGAGCAGATGAAAAGAGTACTTTGAGGGGCTGATGAATGAAAAGAATGAGAGCGAGAGAAGGTTGGATGACATGGTGATAGTGAATCAGGAAGTGCAATGGATTAGCAAGCAGGAAGTAAGGACAGCTATGAAGAGGATGAAGAATGGAGGCTGTTAGTCCAATTGACATACCTGTGGAAGCATGGAGGTGTTTAGGTGAAATGGCAGTGGAGTTTTTCACTATATTGTTTAATGAAATCTTGGAAAGTGAGAGGATGCCTGTGGAATGTTGAAAAAGTGTTTTGGTACCGATTTTTAAGAATAAGGGTAATGTGCAGAGCTGTAGTAACTACAGAGGGATTAAACTGATCATTCACAGCATGAAGTTATGGGAAAGTGTAGTGGAAGCTAGGTAAAGGAGGGAGGTGATGATTAGTGATCAGCAGTATGGTTACATGTCAGGAAACAGCACTACAGATGCAATGTTTGCTCTGAGAGTGCTGATGGCGACGTACAGAGAGGGTCAGAAGGAGTTGCATTGTGTCTTTGTGGACTTAGAGAAAGCATATGACAGGGTGCCTACAGAGGAGATGTGGTATTGTATGAGGAAGTCGGGAGTGTCAGAGAAGTATGTAAGAGTGGTACAGGATATGTACGAGGGTAGTGTGACAGTGGTGAGGTCTGCGGTGGGAGTGACAGTTGCATTTAAGGTGGAGGTGGGATTACATCAAGGATCAGCTCTGAGTCCTTTCTTATTTGTAATGGTGATGGACAGGTTGACAGATGAGATCAGACAGGAGTCCCCATGGACTATGATGTTTGCAGATGACACTGTGATCTGTAGTGAGAGTAGGGAACAGGTGGAGGAGACCCTGGAGAGGTGGACATATGCTCTAGACAGAAGAGGAATGAAGGTCAGCATGACTAAGAATATATGTGTGTGAATGAGAGGGAGGATAGAGGAATGGTGAGGATGCAGGTAGTAGAGGTGGTGAAGGTGGATGAGTTTAAATACTTGGGATCAACAGTTCAGAGTAATGGTGAGTGTGAAAGGGAGGTGAAGAAGAGAGTACAGGCAGGATGGAGTGGGTGGAGAAGATGTCAGGAGTGATTTGCGACAGACGATTACCAGTAAGAGTGAAAGGGAAGATCTACAAGAGGGTAGTGAGACCAACTATGTTATATGGGTTGGAGACAGTAGCACTGACAAAAAGGCAGGAGTCAGAGCTGGATGTGGCAGAGTTAAAGATGTTAAGATTTACACTGGGTGTGACAAGGGTGGACAGGATTAGGAATAAGTATATTAGAGGGTCAGCCCAGGTTGGAAGGTTTGGAGACAAAGCGAGAGAGGCAAGATTACATTTGTTTGGACATGTGCTGAGGAGGGATGCAAAGTATATTGGGAAAAATATGCTAAGTATGAAGCTGCCAGGTAACAGGAAAAGAGGAAGGCCTAAGATAAGGTTTATGGATGTGGTGAGAGAGGACATGCAGGTGGTTGGTGTGACAGAGCAAGATGCAGAGGACAGGAAGAAATGGAAACAGATGATCTGCTGTGGCGACCCCTAACGGCAACAGCCGAAAGAAGAAGATTAACACAAAATGTATGTGCAATTTAGCCACAAAAACAAAATTACACAGTAAGTCCAATCACATAAAAGAAGTTTACTCAACTAGAAAGAAAAGAAAAGTAACAGAAATAGATGATATTCTAAAGGAATTCAGAGATTATTATAATAAAATCAATCAAAATAATAGATTAATAGCTCCAGACAAAATAATTAAAATTTGTTTGTGTCTTTCGGCTTTTCCCGGTTAGGGGTCGCCACAGCGGAACTCCGGTCCGCTAATGATTGGCAGTTGATTTTTACGTACCGGCTTGCCAGGCCTGACGCACAACCTAAAACGAAGGTACGCCCATTCATGCATGTCTCCACGCAGAAGACGCTCTAGCTGAGAATCGAACCGGACAGCGTCTTACTGTGAGGCGACAACGCCACCGCAGCACCACCACCGCGGGTCAGACAAAATAATTTAAATATTTATCAAAAAATATAAAAGCTAAACTATCTGATGCCCAAATGAAATTAACTGACAAACTGATCTCTATGTCTGAATTTCAAACTCAAATGTCTCAACTGAAATCTAATGAAGCATCGGGTAATGATTGGATTTTATCTGAACTTTATAAGTTGTTACCCAAAGAAGCCCTAGATACACCACACAAAGTTTTTTCTTTAGTCAAGGACCTAGCTAAAGTTTCTCCTTCCTGAAAATATATACTTATCTTTCCAGTTTTAAAATCTAACAAAGATCCTACTGAATGATCTTCATACAGACCAATTTCACTTTTAAATGTAGATTATAAATTTTTCATGGCAATTCATGCTAACAGATTAAAATAAATTCTACCCTCCATGACTGATGACAACCAAACTGGCTTTATCTTAAACAGAAACACTTATGATAATATTAAAAGAATAATCACAATAATTGACTAAGCAAATAAACAAAAGAGAACTTAATATTAATGAATATTGATATTAATAGTGCTTTTGACTCAGTAAACTGGAAATATCCCTTGCTGGTTTTAAAAGAATATAATTTCTGAAGTAACTTCACACATCTTATTAACCTTAATTGTTTTGCATATGTTAAAATAGGTACTTTTACTTCTGATTCTAAACAAATTTTGAAAGGAACCAAACAAGGATGTCCTCTTTCACCTTTGCTTTTTACCCTAATTATGGAACAATTTGCTAATTTGCTCAGATCAAATATAGACATAAAATGTATTAACATAAATGAGAATCTAAACTCAAATTCAACTGTTTGTTGATGACATCCTACTGACATTAAATAACAATGATAATTCTCTGTCTTCGGTTTTCTTAGCAAGGGTTGTATTTCAAAGAAAATCTGATTAACATTTAACGATGACCAAACAAAAATCCTACCTATAAATACAAATAAGAATAAAATCAAAAATAAATTAATTAAATATATTGTCAAAGAGACGAAAACGAGTTACTTAGGAATACAGATAACAGTAAAGATATAATAAATCATAATTATACTACCAGTATAAACAATATAAATAATCTAATAGACAAATGGAATAACATTTTCTTCACAATGGAAGAGAGGTTATCAATAATCAAAATGATTATCTTACCAAAAATCGTATATATTATGCAATCACTATTACCCCCCACAAAAAGTTGTATTAAAGAATTTAACACTTTAATTTTGAGATTTCTCTGCTATCCGAATAAACCAAGAATTGCTTTAAACCATCATATGAGAGACTGGGCAGCAAGAGGGATAGGGCTATCAGAGCTAGAATTATATTCATTATCATCAATTATAAAAGCAATATCTTTTTGGATTAATAACACACAGTTAGGTGGAAAGAGTTTTTAGGAAATACTTTTATAAACTCTAAACATAATACATATTCTAATAATTATCTCACAGTAAATAACAGTCTACATTGGTTATTAAAGGATTACCTTATAGGAAAAAAGTCTCAAAACAAGTGACTCCTATTTCATGTCTACTATATCAAACACTTTTAAAAATGTTATATATAGAAACCTGGCAAATAAAGCATCCTTGTATTTCCTATGGCATATACCCAAAATAACATCTCCACCTCAAAGTTAGAAACAATAATCACATTTAAAGAGAAAAATCTATTATACTGGTTTCAATTAATGAAAGATGAAAGGCTGCACTATGTTGACTATGTTAAAACAAATATAATTTAGATAAAGATATTTGGCTAGATGCACAATGCTGCAGACACGCAGAAGGAAAATATAAGTTAATGCAATCAAGGATAAGAGATCATAGCCCAAAATTAATTGAATATCTAATATTCTTAATGCAACAAAACACATTGGGACAAAGTCTCTTATCTAAATTATATTTATTTATTTTATTTATTTTATTTTACATTTGTTGACCGGGCTAGTCTAGCTGGATACATGTCCTTTTTCAGTAGAGGCCCGGGGAGAAAAGCTCCCACAGTTAACAGAAGTATCACCATACAATTAGATACAAGAAACTACATTAATATAAAAATAACACAATAACAACATCTAAATATACAAGCTGATAGTTTGGTAAGCATTTGTTGAGATGGTCATATGACATAGATACCTGTGGAGGTAGAAAAATACTAGATAAAGCTTGAGAGGTAGAACAGAGATTAGGTACTAATAGACCTATTGGAATTAATCAGGGTTGGAACATGGGCATAACCATTGAGACTTAAGTAATTCTCTGAGATTAGTTTTGAATAGATTGAGTGAGGTCATGAGCCTGAGGTTGTTGGGAAGGGAATTCCATTGCTTTCCAATGGAGTTAGCATAAAGAGCATCGCTGCCCATGTTATTAGATTTGATGGTTAATATCTGAATACTGTTTGAGGATCGAAGGCTACTTAAGTTGGTGTAGGGGGTCAGGATTTTGCTCAGTGAGGGGGTTTTCTCTGGTTGATTAATTATTTTGAATGCTTCGGTGAGTTGGTTTAATTTAAGAAGATTGGGCAGTTCCAACCAGCCAAGTTTCTTGAGGTTGAGGCAATGGTGAGTACGATAGGGTGTACCTGTTACGAATCTGGCAATATGATGGTAGGTGGTAGAGAGGTTATTAAGCTCACGTTTGTTGAGGAATGATAGTATCGGTGAGGCATATAGTAGGGTGGAAAGGAGATGGGTACGAGCAATGGTTAATTTAGCATGAGGAGTAAGAAAGTTCTTGATTCTGTACATAGAGCCAAGTTTCTTGTTAACTGACTTAATAGTTTGGGCAATGTGCATGTCGAATTTAAGCTTGTGGTCAATAGTGACACCTAATAGTTTGGTATAGGGGACGGGCTCAATGATGGTGCCATTAAAGGATTCCACAAAAAAGGTCCTCGGATTGTCAGGAGGGGGTTCTTGGGGTAGTGGATTGGTGGATGTGGGGAAAAATAGAAGTAACTTGGTTTTAGTCGGGATAAGTATGAGTTTCCGGTCGGAGAACCATTTTTCAACTTTGGCAAAACATTGTTGGGTGGCTGCTTGGAGATTCTGAAGAGACCGATCAGAACAGATCAGGGTTGAGTCATCTGCATATTGAATGCAGGTGGCTCTGGGGATGACTGTGTGGAGATCATTTATGAAAACAGAGAAAAGAAGGGGACCAAGTATGGAGCCCTGTGGAACACCAATGTTGTTTGAGAGCAGGCGAGATAGACTATTTTGCCATTGGACTGCTTGTTGCCTGCCAGTGAGGTAATCCTTAAACCAGCTTAGGGCTGAGTTGTCAAGATGGAGGATTTGTAGGGTGTGTAGTAATAGCTGGTGGTTAACCATATCGAAAGCTTTCGATAGGTCGAGAAAGAGAGCAGAGGATGTTAGTTTTTTGTTACGGTTACTATTGACTGAGTCGACAAAGGAGAGGAGGGCAGTGGTTGTACTATGATGGGGGCGGAAGCCATGCTGGGTTATAGACAGCAGATTATTGAGGGTAAGGTAGTGTAGGAGTTGTTTGTGAACACACCGTTCCATAATTTTAGCTATTGGAGACAATATTGCGATGGGTCTATAGTTAGATATTTCTGTGGAGGAACCTCCCTTATGAAGTGGAATGATGTATGAAATTTTCCAAATGGGGGGGATGGTAGCCTCAGTTATAGATCTATTAATCAGGATTGATATAGGATAGGCAATGACATCAGACGATATCTGTAGGTATTCCGCTGGGAGGCGATCGGCCGCTAGGGTGGACGGTTTCAGTTTTTTTAATAGGGTACGAATATAGGAGGTAGAAACTGGTTGTAAGTTAAAGGAGAGAGGAGGTGTGTCAGTGTCATCAGGAAGAGTTAAGGAGGGGGAAGAGGTAGGTAGATGATTGGCTAGGGACTGGATGGTCTCAGTAAAGAAAGTGTTGAAGGTGTTGGCTACCACTTCTGGTTCTTGACCAGTGAGATTCTCAGGGGTTGGGGTAGTTGATTTACCAGGATGGAGGAGGTTATTAAAACCAGCCCAGAACTTTTTTGGGTTAGTCTGATGTTTGTCCTGGAGGTGACAGAAATACTGTTTTTTATCTCGAGTTATGTCCGATTTCGTGGAGTTTCTTAGCTGTTGAAATATAATACGGTCTAGGGGAGTTTTGGTAGCTCTCCATTTGTGCCAAGCCTGGTCGCGGAGTTTAATTTTTGCTTTGGTTTCCCTTGTTAACCAGGGAGCTATGCGGTCCTTGGTTCTAATTTGTCGATTTGGGGCATGAGAGTGGAGAATGTTTAGGAATGTGTCATTGAAGTATGACACGCTCTCGGCTAGGGGTAGAGTATTTAGGATAGACCAATTGCAGGATTTTAGTTCCGCAAGGAATAGTTCTGGGTTAAACTTTTTCCTATTTCTAACAAGTTTGTATAAGGGCGGGTTGGTACAAGAAAGTTTGTGTTTTAAAATGTAAGTGACAAGGTGGTCACTAAGGTCATTAGGGAGGGTACCAGTGGTATAGTTGTTCGGATCTTTATTGGTGAGCATCCAGTCAATCGTGCTCTCTTTTTGCTGAATATTATCAATTCTAGTTGGAGATGTAATATTTTGGGAGAAGCCATATAGGTTGATTGGGTGGGGATTTGACTTGGCGGAGCAGTGGGACCAGTCAATATTGAAACAATACAGTCTTATACAGAAACAAAAAGGTTGCAATGACAATTACTGAAACTATTTTACCCAAATTAATAACAGACCTCAGAGTGTAGAAGTTAAAAAATTAATTCTAATATCTTCTAAACATACTTCATCTCTTATATGGAATCTCTTTACTTGGAAATGTTATATATAGAAACCTGCCATATAAAGCATCCTTGTATTTCCTATGGCATATACCTAAATAACATCTCCACCTCAAAGTTAGAAACAATGGTCACATTTAAATAGAAAAATCTGCTATATTGGTTTCAATTAATGAAAGATGAAAAGCTGCATTATGTTGATTATATCAAGAACAAATATAATTTAGATAAAGATATTTGGCTAGATGTACAATCCTGCAGAGATGTAGAAGAGGAAAATAAGTTAATGCAACCAAGGATAAGAGATCATAGCCCAAAATTTATTGAATATCTAATATTCTTACTGCAATAAAAGACATTGGGACAGGGTCTCTTATCTAAATTATATAGAAACAAAAGGTTGCAATGACAATTATTGGAACTATTTTACCCAAATTAATAATAGACCTCAGAGTGTAGTAGTTAAAAAAAATTATTCTAATATCTTCTAAACATATAACTTAATCTCTTAGATGGAATCTCTTTACTTTGGAATTTTTGCATAGATCTTTCTTCATACCACATAAAACTGATTTAATGTTGAAGCAAAAACATGCTTGTTGGAGATGTAAACAATAACAAAGCGGATTGGCAACACAAGTTTTTTAACTGTACTGTCTTCGCTTATTGGAATAACATTAATCTCTTTTTACAGGCTGTTTTGGAGATAAATTTGTGTTATCTAAATCACTAATCCTTTTTAACACTCTTATTCCTACACGTATTAAAAAATGAAATATCACATTTTGTGATCTATGCTATCTATAGCGAGAAAGGTTATAACTCCGAACTGGAAAAATGAAGCTACACCCTCCTTCAAAGAATTTATAAATATTGCAACTGAAGTCTGTCACCTAGAAATCATTACAATTAAGGGAAGAACAACAAGGATTACCTCTTGCCACAATGCATGGACAAAACTTAGCGATCTGCTTGACGAGAAAAATAAATGCATTTCAGATTTAATGTAATGTATAATCACTTGAATGTCCTGATGGTTAATGGATACTCCTGTAAATAGTTTTTTTCCCTTTGTGTGTGAGGTTTAGTTGAATTTTTTAATTTATTTTTTACAAATCTCTGACTGTAAATATTGTTGTGATTATTTTACAAGTTGAAAATCCAATAAAAACTTAAAAAAAAGAAAAGGAGTAGGAGGTGGAAGGCTAAGAGCACTCAACACACTCATGCAGAATGGCTCTAGCAAAACCTACTCTGGCTCTAAAACCAAGCCCAGTTTATAATGCTACGTAAAGGTATGCACTAAGGACCAAGTATCAGCTTCATGGCTAGAATTGGTGTCCAAACCCTTGAAGAAAACATCAGAAGATGCCGCAAGCCTAGCAGAATGAGGTCTAACTGAAGAAGACTGACACTTGCCATGAAAAGAATAACAAAAGGAAATAGCCTTAGACATCCAGGAGGAAATGACTTGCTTGGAAATAGCTAAACCCAAAGTCCTAGGATGAAAAGAAACAAAAGGCTGGTCAGACCTACTAATGGTTTTAGTTTTATCCAAATAATACTTGACCTGTCTGTGTAAATCCAAGGTGTGCAAGAAAGTACAGTTGTGTACACTTACCATAAATGTAGATGTTCGAGTGTATTCACTGTTTGGGTAATCTGCTGGCAGGTTGCCCTCAGTCAGCCTGAATAACAAAGTCTTGGGTCCTGCATCGGTTGCTGTCTCTTCTTCCATGATGTCATGTCGTCAGGGGTATAGAACATGCAGCCGACACCATTTTATTCAGTTTTTCTTGCCCCAGATGTCAGATGCCCCCCAAATGGGGAGCAAAAAAAAATATATAAATAAACAGTAAATATATAAATGCATTTTTAGAAACATAAACTTTACCATCAACTAAAAGCAAATACACCACAAAGGCTTTTGAGTATAGTGAAGGAAAGAATAGTATAGAATGGGGGATGGCGGGTGGGTAACCTGAACTGCAACAGTGAATACATTCGAACATCTACATTTATGGTAAGTGTACACAACTGTACTATGTTCTTCGTGTTTCACTGTTGCAGTCATTACATTTGGGTAGAATCCCACAGCTATGGATGGGAGGATGGAACTAAACAGCATTAGGAGTGGCTATAAGGCCCTGCAGGACTGCAGTGGCAAAGCCTGCCCTGGATTTGGAGAAGAGAGGTAAATGGTAATGCTTTGTAAAGGTATGAACAGAGTTCCAAGTAGCAGCCTCTAGAATATCTTTGGTTGGGACCCCTCTAAGAAAAGCAGCTGAAGCAGAGGCAGCCCTGGTGGAATGTGATCTGATCCTCTTGGGCACAGGTTTACCATGGTGCAAATAGCAGAAACGAATGCAGTGGCGTATCCATTTAGAAATAGTCTGCTTTGATATAGCCTTCCCCTCTGATCCTGCAGCAAATGCTACCAGTAGTTGCTCAGACTTTCTTAGAGATTTGGTCCTGTTTAAGTAGAATCTTAGTTGTCTGTGTACATCCAATGAATGCAGAATCCGCTCCCCCTTGTTCTGCGGATTTGGGTAAAATGTTGGCAGGTGAATGGTCTGGTTAAGAGCTACACTGGATACCACCTTAGGCATAAAAGAAGGATTGGTCCTGAGGGACACCCTGTCCGGGTAAAATATAATGAAAGGCTCCACTGCCATGAGAGCCTGTAGTTCTGAAACCCTTCTTGCTGAAGTGACTGCCAAAAGAAAAGTTGTTTTCTAAGATAGACATTTTATATCTGCATTAGCTGCTGGTTCAAAAGGAGGCAGGGTGAGTTTTTCCAGTACAAAATTGAGGTCCCATGCAGGAGTTGGTGCTCTTCTGGGAGGCCTTAAATTTTTGGCTCCTCTAAGATACTGTTTAAACAGTGGATGAGAATTGAGGGGAGGCTCTGTGTTGTAATGAGCTGAGATGGCAGAGGCATGGATTTTTATTGAAGAAAAAGATAGGCCCTTGTTGAGCATCTCAGTTAAATATTGTAGAATCTGAGGAATATTGGGCTTTGCTGGGTCTATTCCTTGTGCTTGGTTCCAAGCACAAAATCTCTTCCATTTATCAGCATAAGATTTTCTAGTACTAGGCCTTCTGGCTTCCAAAATAACATCCATCACAGGTTTACTGAGAGGTGTGGTTTGAATAATTAGTTGATTAGCCATGCTGCAAGATTCAGAGTTTGGAGCTGAGTGTGCAGAATTTGATAGTTCTGCTGAGACAGTAGATGAGGTATTTGAGGCAAGTACCATGGAGGAAGACGTGACATGTTCCTTAGAGGCAGGTACCTGTGCTGGCGAGGCCAGTCCGGAGCAATTAGGATCATTTTTGGTTTTTCCTGTCTGACTTTTACTAAGACCTTAGAGAGAAGAGGCAGAGGGGGAAAGGCATAGACTGATAGGTTTTTTCCAGCTGAAGGATAGAGCATCTACTTTCCATGCTTTTTTGTGATAAGCTCTTGAGCAGAATTTGTCCAACTGATAATTTTGGGGAGAGGCGAATAGATCTATGTCTGGGCCCCCCCATTTCTGTGTTAAGATGCTGAAGATTTGTGGATCCAGTTTCCATTCGTGCGGGTCCATAAGATTTCTGCTTAGGTCATCTGCCAGTGTATTTTGCTTTCCTGGCAGGAATTGAGCTTGGAGATCTATTTGGTAAGTCAAGGCTGTGTTCCACAAGGCCATGGCTAGTCTGCAAAGGGGGTAGGAACGAGTACCCCCCCTGCTTGTTTATGTACCACATCACTGTGGTGTTGTCCGTCTTTATCAGTAGTTGTCCTGGATGAAGTAAGTCCTTGAAGGCTGTCAGAGCATTCTGAACAGCTAGCATTTCTTTCTGGTTGATATACAGATGCATTTGGTATTGGCTCCATTTGCCCTGAATGCATCTCCCTGCCAGGAGGGTCCCCAAGCATAGTCTGATGCATCTGTAGTTAGGGTTTGGGTGGCAAGGGGGTAGAGTGAATGACAGTCCCTTGTTTTGGTGACATGTCTCTGCCCACCAAAGAAACTCCTGTTGTAGGCAGGGAATGAGAGGAAAAATTGTTTCAAGGCTGTGACAATGTTGACTCCATAAACTTTTTAGGTACCAGTGAAGTTTCCTCATATGCAATCTCGCATATGGAATTAGTAGAATGCAGGATGCCATGAATCCCAAAGCCTGCAGAATTTGTATTGCAGATAACTGGGTTCTTGTTGCCATTTGTTTGAAGTATGTTGTCAGTTGCCTTTGTTTGTCTGGCGTGAGGTAAGCCATCTGGGCAGTTGTATTCAAGCTTGCACTCAGGAATGTAATTATTTGAGAGGGTACCAATTGTGATTTCTTTTCTTCTATGGTGTACCCTAGGCATACTAGAAGCCTTTTTACAAACGCCAGATGTTGAAGAAGAGTGTCCTTGTCCTCTGCTTGAATGAGACAATCGTCTAAATAAGGATAAATTTGAATGCTTCTTTGTCTGCAGAATGCAATTACTGGTGCCAGGCACTTTGTAAAGACCCTGGGCGCAGTATATAAGCCAAAGGGCAGTGCAGAAAATTGGTAATGCAAAAAACCTGCTTTGAAGCGGAGGTATCTTCTGCATGATTCCCTTACTGGGATATGCAGGTATGCCTCTTTTAAGTCTAGAGTTACTAACCAAGCATTCTTGCCTAGCATAGGCAGTAGCTGTTGTAAAGTCAGCATTTTGAATTTTAGAATGTCCAGGAATGTGTTCAGAATCGATAAGTCCAGTATTGGGCGCCATGAGTTGTCTTTTCTGGGCACCAGGAAAAGTCTTGAATAAAAACCTTGTCCTTTTTCCTTTTCTGGTACCAGCTGAATAGCCCCCATATCCATGAGGGACATGACTTGTTTCTGGGCCTCTTCCCACTGATTTTGTGGTAGATCTGGCCATCCGTTTGAATTGGCAAAGTATGGAAATGAAATCTGTACCCCTGGGATACTATGTTTAATACCCACTTGTCTTGGGTAATTAACTGCCAGTTTTGAGCATGAAGTGCTAGTTTTCCCCCCAAAGGGGCTGCCAAAAGATAAGTGCTTGGTGATGGTAGAGGAAAGTGATTGAGACTGCATACTGTAGGGTTGTGCTTTGTTTCCTCCAGATTTGGAGGTGGAGGCACCCCATTGCTTTGACCTGTAAGAACCCTGTGATTGATATCTGGAGTTTTTTGAGTGCCTGGATTTGCCCTGATTGGCTCTGTTGGACACAGGAAAGGACCAATTTTTAGTAGGCCAGTGCCTACTGAACCTGGGTGGCTGCACTTGCAAGAAATCTTTACAGTTTGCATAGATTTAGCTTTGTCTTCCATTTTCTTTAAAACCTCTTCTGCCTTATTACCAGAGTATCATGCTGCAAAGGGGCATCCAACAATTTAGCTTTAACATGATCAGTAAAACCAAACGAACCACAATTACAAAGAAAAAAACACCGGAGAAGGATACAAATGGTCCGGTACCAAGCACATTAAATAACTGCAACACAGTACTGTTGAATGTAATACTGTTCCAATTGAACCAAATGCTTCAAAATAAAATTAGAAACTTTCCACGGAATTCAATATAGAAAAGTTTATTCCAACGGCCAACAAACGACAAGATTTATCACTGGTGATAAATCTTGTCGTTTGTTGGCCGTTGGAATAAACTTTTCTATATTGAATTCCGTGGAAAGTTTCTAATTTTATTTTGAAGCATTTGGTTCAATTGGAACAGTATTACATTCAACAGTACTGTGTTGCAGTTATTTAGTGTGCTTGGTACCGGACCATTTGGATCCTTCTCCGGTGTTTTTTTCTTTAACATGATCAGGCAGATTTTGTTCTTTGAGCCAGGCATGCCTTCTAATCACAGATCCAGCAATGGCGGTCCTACAAGAGGCCTCCAAGAAATCAAAACCACATTGCAAAGTATGCTTTCCACCCTGTTCTGCTGAATGCAATAAATCCTGTAACTGTTTATTTTCCACACAATCAGAAATCAACATCATTTTCTGTTTCAGTAAGCCCATAACATGCTGTTGATATTTAAGCATATGAAACTGGCAGTTTAAAGCCCTGATTGTCAAGGTTGCAGACGTATAAACCTTCTTACCCCATCTATGACGCGCCCTGGAATCTCTATCAGAAGGGGTAGGATGTTTGGCTATAGAAGCCTTTACAGCCTTGGGACCCTGAGAGATAGTCTCAGGATCAGCAGCTGGATTTTTGAAAAGAAATTTGTGGGAGTCAGGAACCCTGTAATATCTGCCTGGCTTACTAGAAGCTGGAGACAGGGAATCAGGAGCCATGCTTGATTCCAAGAACACATCATCAACAATGTCTAATACAGGAGGTATTGCCAAAGGGCTATGCTGAGGGAGAATATGGAAATCCCTAAGCCTCTTTTTTGATTCAGAGAAGTCCTGACTCTCCCAATGAAAATGTTCCCTTAAAGTATGCAAAGTCTCTCCAAAAGAGTAATCCTCAGGAGGAGATGCAGATGGGATGGATTCCTCTGCATCAGAATCCTCATAGGGAGGAATAGAAAATTTCTGATCAGAAGAGGAATCAGAAGAAATGGAAACCTGATCTGAACATTCATAATCAGTGCCTTGCCTAGGCCTCTTAGCGGGGGGGGTTGGGAACCCCTGATCAAGGTAATTAAATCCTCAGCCATTTTGATCATCTGTTTTAAAGGCATACGGGCTTGAGCACATGGCGCATGCATCATTTTTTTAAACACAGAAATTGTTTTTGACCTTGTTTTTGTTGCTGGCGTCGGTTTAATACAAAAATGTTGAGGTCTGAAAACACCTTCAGAAGCCGGTGCCTGCTCAGTGGCTCCGGCCCCATCTAAGGGAGAGACATCCGTGGGTTCAATACTCTGAAAATCTCGCGGCATACCGGACTCCGAATGGGTCTCGGTAGAGGCCTGCGACTCAAAAGTAGCAGGTATCAGGGGCTGCGAAAGCGCTTTACCGAGTACCGGCGACTGGCTTAGGAGAAGCTTCGTCGGTTTTGGACCGCGACGGTCTGTCTCTGCTTTTTCTTTGCGTTTTTTGTGATCTCCCGTAGTCAGATTGCTAACCAACGACATTTCAGGATAGTTAAATCTTGAACCAAAATATTTAGAAGCAAAAATATACTGACGCTTAATAGTGTGTTGGTTAAATTTAGCACAAAACTGACAGCAAGGCACGTTGTGATCAGGGCCTAGGCAAGGAATACAGTACAAATGAAAATCCTTATGAGGTATTTGCTTCCCACAAGTAATGCAATTATTAAATTTTACTGACATCGGTAAGGAGCAAGAAAAAGTTTCCCCAACGGGGTACTTAGCTTTAGTTTGAAGACTTCGGTTCTGAAACTCGAATACGAAAATCTCAGGAGTCGGCCGACCGGCACTTGCGAACTGCTTCTGCTTCGGGCACCGCTCGGCAAGAAAGACTGAATAAAATGGCGTCAGCTGCATGTTTTATACCCCTGACGACCTGACGTCATGGAAGAAGAGACAGCAACCAACGCAGGACCCAAGACTTTGTTATTCAGGCCGACTGACGACAACCTGCCAGCAGATTACCAAAATGTAATGACTGCAACAGTAAAACACGAAGAACATTCTCTCACTAGCAGACTGTGGAGAAGGAAAAAAGAAGGGAGTTGTACTGCCTGATTTAATGACAACTCATTAACAACCTTGGGCATAAAAGAAGGCTTAGTAAAAAATAGAAGGAGGAATGGTCAGAAGGGCCTGAAGCTAAAAAATTCTCCAACTAGAAGTAAGAGCAAGTAACAAGACAGTCTTCCAGGTACAGTGTTGCAGAGAAGCTGAAACTGCAGACTCAAAAGCAGCCTTAGACAATTTTTCTGAAACAAAATTAAGGTCCCAAGGTGGAGGAGTCCACTTACTTGGAGACATAAAATGCAGGATGCCTTTAAGAAATTATTTGACCTCAAAATGTAAAGCTAAAGGAGGATTCAAGGGAAGACAGGCAGAAATGGCTGAAAAATGGGCCTTCAAAGAAGAACAGGCCAAACCAGACTGGAGAAGCTCTCACAAATAGAACAGAACCAGGGAGACACTCACTGAAAAAGAGTCCTGGTTACTAGCATGGCACCAGACAAAAAATATTTTCCATTTGGACATATAAGTCTTTCTGGTTGCGAGTTTTCTTGCCTCCTGTAAAATCCTAACCACTTCCTCAGAAAAGAGATGCCTAAAAGGGATCAAAACCCTATTAAACATAGTCAGTTGAAGAGTGGAAAAATGAAGATTGATGAGTGACCCCTTGTCCTGTGTGAGGAGGTCCAACTTGTGATGACTGCCCCTGGCCAAATGCACTACACAGGGGAACCAGTGCTGTCTTGGCCAAAAGGGAGTCACTAGCAAGACTTTGGGGAGTCCAGCTGAACCTTCTGCAGGACTCTTGGAAGTAGAGGAAGAGGAGGGAAGGCATAGAGAAACATATCCATCCAAGGGAAAGAAATGGCATCTGTCTTCCATACCAGATGGCATGGTACTCTGGAAAAGAAAAGAGGGAGCTGTCTGTTCAGAGGAGAGGCAAAAATATCTATCTGCAAAATACCCATCGATGGACTATTTCCAAAAACATGTCTCTGTGGAGCATTTAATCATGAGCCTGTGTTTTGCACCTGCTCAAACAGTCTGCCACTAGACTGTGCTCTAAAGGAATATACACTGCCTGAAGAGTTAGCTGAAAACTGATAGCCAGATCCCAGGCCTGAAGACCCAACTTGCAAAGAAGATAAGGCTTTTTTCCACCCCTGCTTGTTGATATATCACACCACTGTGAAGATGTCTATGTAAATCTTCAGGGGGCCTGAAGACAGCATGGGGTGGAAAGCCTGAACAGCCAAAATCAGAGCTCTCATCTCTTTGATACTGATATGGTGTGACTTCTGATGTGGGGGCCAGAGAGGTTGAACATTTAGGAGACGAACAGTAAGAAGAAAAAAGACCCCAACAGGGCACTTATCTGAGGGCTAGGTATTCAGCGCAGCAAAGGATGCTCAGGCTGACAAGCGATGATGGCATTTGGACTGGCAGCAAAGAAGTTCTGTGTAACTGTGTCCACATGTCCCTTTATGCCCTACTTCCTGTGCAGGGAGCATGTGTGTGACATACAGAGCATTCAAAATCTAAAGGCTTTGGTATAGTGATTGGACGTTGCGTTATCCTTGGCAGGAGATCCCCTATGGTTAAGAATACTTCAACAGTGCTATAGAAGGACATGCTCAATCTCTGATTTCTTCCTTTGGGGGTTCCTAGATTCATAGATTCATAGATTATTCATCTCTCATTCAGACTATTTCCACAATGAGACAGTGTTTTTGGTGGAAGTACACTGAGGTATCTCAGTGCCTCAGAAAATTTTATGAACAGTTACAGAAAGAATTATTTGAACCTTCACCAATTTCTTCAGTTCTGTCAGCATTGGAAGATGTCTTTCTCGCTCTGCCTGTAATTTTCCTGACAGCCAACCTGGTACCCCACAAAGGTAGACAGAATGCATAAAATTCCTCAGTCTTTAAGTTTTTATACACTATTCCCAAATCCGACCCAGCAGCTACAGCTATAGTTAATCCTACTTCTGACAGATTATTACTATCCTACTCTTTCTGATAAGGATGGGAAGACTATTAATGGGTACAGGAATACTGTGTATGCTTATGCAACTTTTACTTTCAGAATTTTGAATTGTCAGACTTGCATGTTAATGTTTACTCTGACTAATTGTGAAAGTATGAGGAATGCTTGGTCTGCAGTTTCCTCTTCTGAGGAAAAACCTTATTTATTTAGTTTCTTCTATTGTACTAGTCACTGCTCTCTCTTTACATTGTGTGTGTGTGTGTGTGTGTGTGTGTGTGTGTGTGTGTGTGTGTGTGTGTGTGTGTGTGTGTGTGTGTGAGGCTCAACTAATACTTCTTCCAGGGCTGGTCTCTGGTACAGTTGTAAGGAAATTTGCCTGACTGCTATTTCAGCACCTCAGAAAAGGAAGAGAATAATGAGATTTCAATTTCACCTTTGGATAAAGTTTCACCTTTTGGCTCTTTTGTAAGGTAATCAAAAAGTGTGATGAATGGGGTAAGTTAATTCATGGAATCACAAAGTTTTTTTTCTTCCTTCCTTTTTCAAATTTTCTATGGGCTTCTCTAACCTCATTCAATTTTGGCAAAATGGTAAGGGTATTCTAAACAGAATTCTGGAAACCCCCAAAATCAAGAACAGCCAACAAGTCAGTTTGACTATTTAAGGGACCTTTTTCTCTCTTTCCAACCGGGCAGTCCCTTTTCCATTCCATAAAGTCTGAATCTCCATTTTTCTCTTTGGCAACTGCTAGTTTAAGACAAATGGTTTCTGAAGACCATTCATCAATATTACAGATGGCAGTGAGAAGAAATTCCTTCTTGCCAGGGAGTTATTCCTCGTACAGCAGACCAGACAATTTTATTTCCATCAAGCCTTCATCGCATGCTGTTAGAGAAAGTGAAATAACCAGTTCTTTCGTCCTAAGTTGGGAAGGGTTTTTATTCAAGGATGCTTTTGGTGCCAAAGAAAGACTATGCTTGGAGACCAGTTCTGGATGTTTCTTTCTTAGACCTGTTTTTGATAGTGCCCAAGTTAAAAAATTACGTAATTTCACAATCTGCTTCCTTTTCTTCCTCAATCACGTTTCCTGGTAACACTGGATTTAAAGGATGCTTACCATCATGCTTATCAAAGCATCTTTTTCATCCAGAAGTCAGGCGTTCCTTAAGGTTTTGTATGTTTGGATCACATTATCAATTCTCTGACTTACCCTTTGTATTATCTACTGCATCAGGAATGCTCACAAAGTGTCGGGCTTCAGTTATACCTCATTGTAGGCTACAAAGTATCCACATTTTTCCATATTTAGATGCCTTGTTCATTTCTGAAGAATCTTTTTTAAAGTGTTAGGAATTTCTCACTTGAGTAACAGATATCTTACACAAGTTTGGATTCCAAGTGAATATTCAAAAGTCCTTTTTGACTCCTTCACACATGATCAAGATCTTTGGGTTTCAGCTAACTACCTCAGTTCAAACAGGTTTTCTTCTACAGGAAAAAAAATAGATCTATATACAGATCCACTGCTAAGGTTTTCCACTCAGACTTCGCAATGCATTGTTACTTTTTCCCTTCCTAATCTTATAACAGTGTTTGTTATATACATATAGAATGTTGCCCTGTAAAAGCTAAGAATAGCTATAAAAATTGGTGTGTTTGATGTTTAGTTTGGAAAGTGATATGATTAGGGAAAATTTGTTAAAAAATTGGAAAATTATAAAGGAAGATATTGATATCATGGAAAATTTTGATGATCAGACCTACATTAGTTTTTAAAGTTAAACCTTTTTTTATAAATATTATTGAGAGGCCAATGGTGAAACCCAAAGTAGCATTATTATGTAGGATGAGATGCTGCCTGTGGACACTGTAACTACTGTAAATACATTTTATTGTGTGACAAAGTCAAAATAGGTGGATTCAACATTTCCTTTAAAGATGGATATGACTGTTGTACAAGGGGGGGTGTATGCTGCACTGTGTCAGAAGTGCTTAGCATTTTACATAGGAAAAATGGAACAATCCCTTAAGGAACATATCAACGAGCATTGTTATGAGGTTAGAAAGGAAAAAAGTAACAATGTGTTATTCAAGCATACTATGGTTTACGAAAAGCACTGGTTTAAATTTGGGGTGTTGGAAAAGATTGAACAAAGTGAAAGGGGAGGTCCTTGGGCAATTCAACTTGAAAAGAGGGAATGATATTGGCAGTTGCGGTTGAACGCAACGAGCTATCCATGGCTGAATGAAATGGTGTCATTTACTAGCATTCTTAGAATGAAAGCTATAATACGGTGTTTTTTTGTATAAGTAGTAGCTCATACAAAAGGTGTTTTTTAGAATGATGTGTTTTTATTGTAGTATATAACTGGTATTTGTATGGTCTTGTAGGAGGAAATTCTTATTATTTTTGTTGTGCTTGTATATTTAAAGAAAGAGGGAGAAGGGAGTGTGGAATGTTATGTGACCATTCATTGGTCAAATTTACATGCTGATATCACTTACCTGGAATTTTAAAATGACCTAATGACTTAGTATGATTGTCTGAAGAAGTCGTGAAAAAGTTGCAAGACGAAAGTGCTTACCGTTGGATGTTTTTTGTTTTATTATTTTATTATTACTAGTGATTAAAGTTCTGCTCCGTTTTGTATTTTGAATACTTTCTGCTACTTTAAGAATAAAATATTTTATATGGTTATTATTCTCCTTAATGATCTGCATCCAAAATTCCACTCTCTCTCAATTTCTTGAACTTCCCCCTTGCTTCATTACCCCCCCTTTCCACTCTTGAATTATAACCATCTGCGGGTCTATATTAGAACCCCGAACATTTAAAATGTTGAGTGTTCTAATATCGACCCATTTTCAGCGAACACTAAAAATATCGAAGAAACAGAAAACCGAATTTTGTCCTAGGAAAAGAATTTGGTTGTCCGTTTCTGTTGCTTTGGTATTTTCAGCGCTCTGGTGGAAAGTTACGGGTCGGGTTCAGGTAAGTATGCGATTGAGTGTGGGTTAGGTTAGTTAGGGTGCGGGTTAGGTATGTGTGTGATTGTGTGGACATGAGGGTTAAGGCGGGTTAGGTGAGTTAGGGTTAGGGCGCAGGTTAGGTATGTGTGCGATTGCGCAGACATGAGGGTTAGGGGGGGTTAGGTGAGTTAGGGATAGGGCGTGGGTCAGGTAAGTGTGCAACTGTGTGGACGTGAGGGTTAGGGCCGGGTAGGTGAGTTAGGGTGAGGGCGAGGGTGAGGTGAGTGTGCAATAGTGACGGACCTTAGGGTTAGGGTTTGGGTTAAGGTAAGTGGCTAGTTAGTGGTGTGTGTATAGTTTAGTGTAGGATTAGGTGTAAGAGTTTAGGTGTATGTGTGTGGATTGCTGTTTGTTTGGTGTGCTTGTTGTGTGTATGTGTTTTGGAACAGCAAATTTTTTTCCTAGGAAAAAATTTGCTGTTCTGAATGTTCAATGTTTAGTATTTTCGATTGGTAGGGTTTGATATTAGAACACTTGACATTCTGAATGTTCGGGGTTCTAATATAGACCCCCATCGGCTTGGGTTAAATGTATCAACCTTAACTGTGTAGTTCTAAAATATCCCTTCAAATCAGGTAAACCTAAACCACCTTGTTTTATTGGAAGGATCAACTTATCCCACTTAACTCTTGCTCTCCCGCATAGAAAAAAATCCTTCGATTCTTTATTAATTACTGTCCACAACTTCTCCTTGGGTTGATAAAAGTATGCCTAAGCTGTATACAAGAATAATGGGACTAAAAACATTTTCATTACTTGTATCTTATTATCTATATCCATAAATAAGAGCTTCAAGTTTCTCTACTTTTGTACTACTTTTTGTTTAGTCTCTTCCCATACATCTAACTGCTATAAGTGATGCATTTTTAATATATACTCCTAAATACTTCATCTTATCATGCCCCAATAAATATGGGTATTGCTAAATCAATTCATGTTTTATGGCTATAGCCTTTGTTTTATCTTCATTAATTGTATATCCCCAAAATACTTGAAACTGTCTCAAAATGTTCAACAAAACTGAGCTGTCCTTTTCTGGATTTGTCAAGTGTAAAATAATATAAATTTTAAAATAATATAATCTGCAAATAAAGCTAACTTTTCTTGATTACCATACCAACTGCATCCTCATATTTCTGAGTCTCTTATCTTCTTTGCCAATGGCTCTAAATACAAAGCAAATAAAAAAGGGGAAAGAGGACACCCTTGTCTGCCTCCTGTGTTCAAGCAAGTTATCTGAAAGGAACCCACTCACTTTAATTCTTGCCTCTGATCCTTCATATATCCTTCTAATTAACCTTATTATTGTATCAGGGAATGCAAATGTGTCCAATGACTACTCATATTCCCAGATTACTGTGTCAAATGCTTTCTCTGCATCAAGACCCATAAACCAGTAGAGGTATTTTCTTACATCGTGCATCCCTTTGGATCATCATTATTCTATTAATTTTGTCAAATGTTTGCCTAACCAACACAAAAGTACACTGATCCATATCTATCAATTTTGGCAACACCTGTGCCATTCCTTTAGCTAGGATAGACATAAACACTTTATACTCATGGTTTAAAATTATAATGGGTCTACATGAAGCTGGATCTGAAGGGCCTTTGCCATCTTTAGGTAACACAGCCACCACAGCTTTCTTCTAAGATGTTGGTGTTTCCCCATCTTTTAAAACAGGGTTAAACAAAATCTTCTAGATCTTTATCACTTTCTTCCATCCTAATTTCCAAACTTCCACAGGAATACCATCTATTCCTGGAGACTTTCCTGAAAATTGATTACACATCACTGCTTTAATCTCATCACCTCCTATCTTAACTATTAATTGTCAAGGCTCATTTACCACTAACATTGGCATAATTACGTCTTCCATAAATATTTCCACTTGTACTCTTGATTTTCACATTTTTCTGCTTATACAAACTTCTGGAATATCTTTTAAACCTCTACAGGATCTCTGGTTATTTTTCTTTTTATAGGTTCCCTAAGATTGGTGACAGCCCTTTCAGTGTTCTGTTGCCCAAGTTATTGTGCTAAAGGCTTTTGTGCACTGGAACTATTATCAAAAATAGTTGCTTAACTTCCATCCTTCTAAACTCATGCATATTATCCAGATACTTCCTTACTTTCTCTTTAGCGCTCTGTATTTTGCAACTCCTCTTGTTCTGTGAGATTCTCCTTAATCTGAAATACTTTAACCTTTTTCAGCCCCTCAAAGTAATTTCTATTACTCCTTAACCATATCACTTTCTCTTTCATTTCAACCCTATTTTTAAACTCCATTTTCATTTTATCCCAGTCACTAGCTATAACTTGGAAGAAGCAAAAGGCTCATGTAGTACCTTGGGTAATTTCAGGTAAAGAGAAATGGTAGCTCCATTAGTTTGTGTGATAGTATCACACTGCAATAGCTGTAGTAGCACAACATCTTTCAAGCTGATGTATTCTGGTTTAAGCACACAGAGAGCCCAAGCACAAACGGTAATGTAGTTCAATGATGAAATAATGAACACAAAACTGCAAGTCTGTTAAGTAAAAAAACATATTGAAGGAACAAACAACGTTAAATGCTTTCACTCCACCATTCAGGACTTCATTAGAGCCACTAGCTATAACTTCTGATGAAATTTTAATCTTCCCTAACAACTCTCTAATAATTTCTATAACCCATTTCTAAAACTCCTCTCTTTTTAACAGGTAGGTGGGAAAAGATCAGTGTCTTATTTTATTTCATTACCCTGCATTTTTATGTTAGTTTTTATTGGTGTGTGATCATAAATAGTTGCTGGATGTGTGTCAAAGCTTTCAATGAAATGCATATGTTCCTGTGTAATATATTGTATCTTGGGGAATAATATATAAATTCTGTCAGAGCTCCTACTATTGAGTTCACATCTTCCATAACAAATATTTTCATAAATTTCTTCAGAAATCTACCCTCTTTTGTTATATTGTCCATTCTACGCACTCCTGATATATTCTCACTATTGCAAATCAAATTCCAGTTCCTACCTATAAATAATATTCCCTGCTGAAAGCTGATTTCTTCCAAAATTTTCTTAAGCTCCATAAAAAGAAGTTATGTTCTTACCATAACGTTCCATGTTTGTTGTCCTTTATCTCACCTTCCTTCTTTCTGGTTGGGTTCAGAGCTGATCTCGGCTCCGACTTGGCCACTTCTAAAGCTTGAAGAGTCCTTACTAGCTTGAGGCTAACCCCTTATCCCAGCATGCATAGCGGTAGCTACACAGATCTCGTTTGTGAGAACTAACCACTACATAGGGAAAAAATATAAATTACCCAATAAAAGAGGTAAGTAAACAATAAGGCTCCTTGTACTAACAGGAAAAGGAAAACATGGTGACAAGGAGAACACCAAAGGTTGAAAGGCAAAGTATACTCAGCCATATCAGCCAAAAGGTAAATTCCTCTCAAGCATCCAGGATGGGGGAAGGAGGGAGGGACTCAAAAAGGAAGGCAAGATAAAGGACAACAAACATGGAACATTATGGTAAGAACATAACTTCTTTATGTTATGTTGTCCATCTCACCTTCCTTCTTTCTGGTTGGGACAGCGTCCCTAACACCTAAATCCTGGGTGGCTCACTGGAAGACAGACTTCAGAATCGTGGAACCAAAGGATGCCCTGTTCTGAGAGGCCATGTCCACTTTGTAATGAGTAATGAAGGTATGGGGAGTAGCCCATGTTGCTGCCTTGCAAACAGTATCTAAAGGAAGCTTAGCTTGAAAGGCTATGGAGGTAGCCAAGGACCTAGTGGAATGTCCCCTGACTTTCCCTGGGACTGACACATTCCGAGACTCATAAACGTAAGTAATAGTACTAGACAACTATTTTGAAAGAGTCATTTTGGAAACTGATGAGCATTGTTTGCTCTGAGAAAAGGATACAAACAGCTGATCTGATTTTTTAATGTCCTTGGTCCTTTGAAGATAAAATCATAATTACCTGTGGACGTCCGATTGATGTAATTTGTACTCTGTCTTGTTGCCATAATTTGGAAAGAAAATGGGAAGTTCAACTGACTGATTCAAATTATAGTCTGAGCAGACTTTTGGTAAAAAGGAAGAATTAGACCTAAGAGATACTCTATCCTTGTGAAAAATCATATAAGGTGGGCGGATGGAAAGTACCTGTAACTCGGAGACCGGTCTAGCTGATGTAACCGCAACCAAGAAGAGAGTCTTCCATGATAAGAACTTCAGGGGACAAGAAGCAGCTGGTTCAAAGGGAGGTACGATCAGAGCAGCTAGTACTAGGTTTAAATCCCAAGGATGGAGAAGTTCTCGGATAGGAGTCCTTAATAGTGTAGCACATTTCAAAAAGGCCTTGCATAACTTTTGGGACATGACATTAGAACCTAGAAGTCCCACACGAAAATTACAAATAGCAGCCAGTTGAACATGAATTGTAGCAGCAGCTGCTCCTTTTTCGAAGGTTTCAGCCAGGAAGTCCAAAATTTTTGGAACTGGAGCTGTAAAAGGATCATTGTCATTATGCTCGGTCCAGAGTAAGAACCTCTTCCATTTACTAGCATAAAGCTTCCTAGTAGTTGGTTTATGAGAAGAGACTAAAATATGTTAAACCATAGGACATATATCAGGGAGCCTGGCTAGGATCGGAAGAGGAGAAACCAAGCTGTCAGCTTGAGAGTTCGAATGGAAGGATGAAGAGATCCCAACTGATGTGTCAGAAGGTTCAAAACCGGGTCCAGAATCCAAGGCTCCTCCTTCATGTAATGTGATAGAAACGGGAACCATATCTGACAAGGCCAGTACAGAGCAATGAGGATCAGCTTGCAACTCAGCAATTTTGCTTTCTGAAGAACTTTTGGAATTAAAGGAAAGGGGCTGAAAAGCATAAAGGATCCCAGGGGGGCCAATCGTGGAGCAGTGCATCTCTGGGTGACTGTCCCGGATGGGGAACTAGGGCAAAATAGCTGCTGCATTTGTTGTTTAGATGAGATGCAAAGAGATCGCAGAGTGGCTGGCACCATCAGCGGAAGATCATATCCGCCACATCTTGTTTCAGAGACCACTCGCGGGGCATGAGAACTGCCTTGCTGAGCTTGTCCACTATCACGTTGGACTTCCCTGGAATGTGCATTGCAACCAGAAAACGCTGAGAGGAGATCGCCCATTGCCATACTCGTAGGGCCTCCCGACATAAGGGATAAGATTTGGTTCTGCCCTGTTTGTTGATGTACCACACTACTGACATGTTGATTGTCTGAATTGCTATATGGCCTAAAGGGAGAGAGTCGTGAAGTGCTTGCAATGCTAGTAACATCACTCTAATCTCCAGGACATTGATGTGCAAATGGTACTCGTGAGGTTGCCAAGTTCCTTGGACTGTCGGCCCCAGATAATGCCCCCCCACCCTATCTGAGAAGCATCCATGGTCACTGTGGTTACTGGAAGAGGGGCTACAAAGGGTCTGCCCAGAGTGACTAGGGGAGAGTGGGGCCACCACTGTAGATCTTTCTTGCAAGTATCCGTGATTAAGATCATGAGTGACAATGGCAAGTCCTGACACGACCACTGAGTGAAGAGAAGCCATTGCAGGATCCTCATGTGATAACGGGCTAGCGGAACTACAATAATGGCAGCCGCCATTAACCCCAAGACTTTTAGGACAAATCGAGCCTGAACCTTTGATTTTGACAGAAGAAGCAACACCTGACCTTGAATTGCAAGCACCCATTCTTGTGGAAGCTTGGTTATCGTGTCTCTTGTGTTTAGCTGAGCACCTATGAAAGTAATGCACTGAGAGGGCAACAAGGCAGATTTTTCGTAATTTATTGTGATTCCTAGGCATGCACAAGTGTGAATCGTGTGGTTCCTGGCCCTTAGGAGATGATGCTCGGTGGTGGCAGTGAGGAGCCAGTGGTCTAGATAAGGAAACATCTGGAATTCCAAATGTCTCAGGTGACCCGTGACTACTGCAAAGCATTTGGTGAACACCCTGGGGACTGTGGTGAGACCAAAGGGCAGAGCTCTGAACTGATAATGACGGGTTCCAACCGGAAGCATAAATGCCTCCTGGACCACTTGTCCTGTTTTATGTGGTAGTACGTGTCCTGGAGATCGATACAGCACATCCAGTCGTCCTGACCCAAAAAGGGTGGAATGGACTGCAGTGTCACCATCCAGAACTTGGTCTTCTTTACTGACCTGTTTAACTTGCTGAGATCCAAGATAGGTCTCCAGTCCCCTGTCTTCTTGGGAACTAAAAAGAACCTTGAGTAAGTTCCGGATTCTATCTGGTCTGTGGGGACTTCCTGAATGGCTCTTTTTTGCAGCAAAGTTTTTACTTCTATGGCTGCTTGATCCCGAAGATTGGATGGAACATCTGGGATTGTTAATCTTTGACTTCTTGGGGGTGTTTGGGAGAAGGGAATTTTGTAACCCCTGGATATTATGCACTGTACCATTCATCTTCTGTTATATCTTGCCAGGCTCTTGGGTACAGTGAAATTCTGCCCCCAAATGCCTCCAGAGGTGAGCAGCTGGGCAATCCTTCAGGGATTTTGAAAGGGTCTGGCAGAGAAAGTATTCCTGTCGCCCTGTTGTGGACCCCCCCCTGCCACAAGGTCAGCATCACCCGTTATTATTTCCCCCTCTGCCTCTGGGGGAATTATCTCCACGAGTGTCAGGTGAAGTTCCTTGGGATTTACAAAACCACATTTTCCCACTCTTCTGGCTTTTGGGATAAGGCTGGGATGGAGTGGAAAAATGGACTTCTATGTCAGAGAGAGTTTTGTCATCATGTTCACTCCTGGTAAGAGTCTCTTGAACTTGCAGCCCGAACAAGGTCGAGCCGTCAAAGGGGGCATTCGTAAAGGAGGACTTAAAAGGCTCCACAAATTGACAAAGGCGCATCCAGGAATGTCTGCAAAGAGCCACTCCTGTGCCTGCAGCCCTACTCGCTCCATCTGCTGCGTAAAAAATCAAGCACATGGAGGAGCTGACAATGGAGGTTAGGGTCACTAGCTGGTTAGTCGACTTGGAAGCCGCTACCTCAGCTGAAGGATCCTGGACGCTATCTCCCAACTATTTAAGGAGATCCCTCTGAAGCCTTGTAAAATGCATCAAGTAGTTCAGCGACTGAAGAGTAAAGGCTGCTGAAGAGAAAACATGCTTCCCATACCTATCCATGGCTCTAGCCTCTTTGTTTGTCAGATGGATAGAAGAGGAAGTCTCCGCAAGTTCATTTTTGGTGGCTGCTGCCACCACCATAGCATCAACTGTCACGCCTTTGGAGAGGAAGGACTTGTCATCTGGTGCAGTCATAAATTTGTTTGGCCTTCTCGGAACAGCCTCCATGGACTCTGGAGCACTTCAGGCCTTTCGACTCATGACAGCCAAAAGTGGGTCGAAAGGCGGAGACACCCAGGAGGTGGAAGGTCGGGAACCAAATGCATCCAGGTACATGGACTCATCCTCAAAAGGGGCCAGTGACTTCCAGTTTCCCTTCTGTCCAAGGATCGCCAGAATGTCTGAGAATGAGACATCTTCAGAGGGGGACCGTGGGGACCCTGCTGAGTCATCCAAATCCATGTCAGGGGAGTCCACATTTCCTCTTACATTTTTTCTTCCTGGGAACCTCCTCTGAGGCATGATCAGGAGAGGTCTCGGAAGAAAAGGGTTCGCCCAGTAGGGCATAGGTTCCCTACGCTTGGGATGGAGAGAAAGATCTGAGGCAGACACAGGTATCAACGGGGACAGAGCCAATGGAGCCAAGGATAGGGCCATCTCGACGGACAGCACACTCCTCGTCACCTTGAAGGCACTGTAGTCTAGAACAGAGGGAGGCTCCGGCTCAGAGGAGCCTGGAGATCTCCTCCGCACTGAAGGTGTGGCCCCGAGGCAGATGTGGGAGCCGAACTTGCCTGCTTCGAAGATCAGAGAGGGAGAACGGGGTCGGACAGGGGTTCAATGCCACTTCCCCCCTCGAAGCTGACAAGGGAGTCTCGGCACCCAGACCTCTTGACAGAGCAGACTGTCGAGGTCGGACCGAATGTCAGAACCGACAGAGCAAGGGTCATCAAAACTGACGGTTCCACCACTACAACCTCCATGCACTCCGGCTCCGAACTGGATGCAGTCGGGGGAGGAACTGAGATAGGGGCTGGACCAGACAATGGAGCCACTTCCTTCTGGGCTGACCCTGACAACAACTGAGAAAATACCCATGTCTTGAGTAGCCTCTTCACCACTCTCTCCACATCATCATCCGATAAACTCCTGGATGATCGAGAGGAGTGGGCCGAGGACCAGTGACTACCTGTTTCTGACTGTAACAGTGGTGACTAAGGCATAGATCTCACCAGATCCACGGATGGAGATCTCGACCTCTTATGAGTTGGGATGGCTCCAAAACCACAGATGGAGCCACCAGAACAGAGGAATCCTCGGAGCCAACAATCCGCTTGAAGGATCCGAAGATTTAGATTTTGCCTTTGTCAGCATGGAAGGTGGAGCCGACAAAAGCTTGTTTATTATCAGATATTGAAGGCTGAGTAACCAAAGCAACCTCAACCTGAGGTTTAACAACCCTCTCAAGATCAGCTTGTTGTGCCTTTCCTGCAACACTCACGCACTGAAGGCATGACACACAGAGAATGACTCTTGAAGGTGGACCACCCCTAAACAGTAAACACAACTCATGTGCCTGTCCATAAGGGACATTTTTTGGCAACACGAGTCACATTTTTTAAAGCGTGACTGCTTTGTAGACTCTTTAGACATAATTACACACAATAATGAATGTAATAAAGGAAAGATTTTTTTTTTGAAGAGGGAAAAATATAAGGAAGGGGTAGCTTCTAAATTAAATGGCTAAATATCCCAAAGGGAGAAAGCCTCTAACTTAAACGTCTTTTTCCCTACGAAGCAAGGAGGGAAAAAGGGAAAGATATCAACCCTGAAGAAAAACGGGCCGCCAATAAAACACAGAAAAAACAGGCCTGAGATGAAACAATGGCCTATAAGCACAAACAACAACTGTAATGAGTATAGGGGTAATAAGACAGTTAAACTCTAACTAATAATACAAATTAGCTCTGAACAAACAGCAATTTTGACAGAAAAGATAGACTACTTAGCCTGAGCCAGCAGAAGACAATCTCGACGCTGCAAGTGGCAAACGAGATCTGGGTAGCTACCGCTATGCATGCTGGGATAAGGGGTTAGCCTCAAGCCAGTAAGGACTCTTGGAGCTTTAAATGTGGTCGAGTCGGAGCCAAGATCGGCTCTGAACCCAACCAGAAAGAAAGGCGGCGAGATGGACAACATAACATTAGCAGTTTTCAGTGGAATATAAATATATGCTCTTGTAATCCACCCCCTTGCCAATAGGCCCTTACTAGCACAAATCTACCATTTTTGCCATATCTATAACTATTGGATCCCCTCTAGCAGTTAGTATAATTATTAAATTTTCCCGATTTTCCTGATATTCTGCTGAATATCCATTCTGAAATCCTCTCTTTGTCAAATTCACATGCTCATTTCTTTTCAAATGCGTCTCCTACAGTATTGCTATTTGGACTCTGCATTTCTTAAAATAGTTCAGTACTCTTTCATTTTTATCAATACCTGTAAAGCCATTCATGTTTCCGTATAATATTGGCAGCACAGCCATTATGATAAAAAGCTTTTATTCCCATCTATTATACATGGCATTTTTTTGAATGTGTATTTCTAGCTTATGTGTTACATGCATATGCTAATGTGTGGCAAACTGATCTTTTGTACAGTTGTATCTTCTCATCTGTGAATCTACATCACATTTCTAAAGTTTTTTTTTAATGAAATCCTTCACACAAAAACAAAATACAAAACATCCCATCCCATATTAACTTGGAACAAACACAAAACTATATATACCTTCAAACATGAAGTTTAACCATGCAGAAGGGAACAACAGCCCTCAAATTGATGGCTGCACCTACAGGCATTATCTACCTTAAAATTAAAGTTACCCATGCTAAAGCGTATGCTACAGCCTGTGCTCCCACTTATACTGATTGATGACTGCTTTCTGTTTTTTTCTTACCTCTCTTCCACTCCCAGATATGAAAAACAGGGTGTATGCTTTCAGAAAACATTAACATTTAGCCCCAAGCAAAAGTGCACTCACAATCTTTAAATAAAACAAACTGTACACTGTTCTACTAACTGTGTTAAAGTTTTAAGTCTGCTAGGGTGGTTGTTACCTCCTATTCACTTCCTGTACTTTCAAACTTGATTTTTTTCACTGAACCGCTTGCCATTGTACCTCTACATTTTGCATTTCTCTCAGCAAAGAATACTCGGAATTCTCAAGATTAACTGCTTATCCCTGCAGACAGCTTGTCTCCCTGGAAATGTACTCAGCAATGAGTCTTTGTAAATTTCTCACAGGAAAGAAAGCACAGCTGCCCTCAGCTACAGACATCTCAACTCCAATGAACATTTTCTAGTGGAAAATGAACAAGCATACCTCTCAACTGTCCAGATTTTTGCCTCATATTTTCTGTTCTGTTCCACATAAAATTTGTGTTTTTCTGGATTTTTGTGGTAAATAAGTGAGGACTGAATTCACTAAATAATGATAGGTATTTGAGTTTAAGATTTCCTTTCCTTCAGAAAATGCATGGTAACACAAGACCTTTTATTCTAGTAACTTCTAAGTTTATTATACAACAATATTTAAAAATTGCCCCTATTTTGGGGCTTTGTTCCCCCATTATTTTTGCTTTGTCAGATTTCCTGTGCTAAGAGGCTGAGAGCTATGCAAACAAGCTAATATCTTTATAGTTAAAAATGCTTTGCAAACTTTGTGACATTAAAGATGAGCCATCAAATCCCATATAAAAGTTCGATATTGCTGCTACATGAAATTTAATTGTTGATGCAGGGGAACCAGATTGGTAGAAGTTGGCTAAGAAATCCAAAACCCTTATGAACCGGGCTCAAATAAGGATCAAGTTTGCTGTTAAGGGCCCAGTTCTCAAAATTTTCCCACTTATTTTGATAAAGTTTCGTAGCTGAAGGCTTGTGATGAGCCACAACAATTTGTCAGACAGGAGAGAACAGGGAAGGATGCCTGGCAATCATGGGAATTGAAGAAGCCATGCAGTGAGCTTGAGATGTTTAAAATTTGGATGAACCATGCCTTCCGGATGAGACAGGAGATCTAGAGCTGGGTCCAGAATTCATGGTTTCCAAAGAAGGTGAGACCAGAGGATGGGAAACCAATCCTGTCAAGCCCAGAAAACAGCAATGAGTATTACTGAGTACTCCATCCTCTTGGCTTTTTTCAGAAATTGTGATATCAAGGGAGTTGGAGGAAAGGCATACAGAAGACGAGGGGGCCAATCATGAAGGAGAGCGTCTCTGAGTGACTCCCTCAGTGGTGAGATTAGGGCAAATTAACTTCTGCACTTGTTCACAGGTGAGGCAAAAAGATTGCAGTAAGGTTGGCCCCAGTGATGAAAAATCTTGTTTGATTTGATTGACAGACCACTCATGAGGAATGAGAATAGTTCTACTCAGCTTGTCCATTATCACGGTGGAATGTGTGTTGCTTTGAGAAAGCGGTTGGAAGAAATTGCATTGCCAAACTCTGAGGGCTTCTCAACACAATGGGTAAGATTTGGTTCCCCATTGCTTGTTGATATACCAAACTACTGACATGGTGTCTGTTTGAATTGCTACTGTTCCCACAGGAAGTACATCTTGGAATGTTTGCAACGCTAACAACAAGGGCAGTGTTCTGAACTGGAAATGACTGGCTCCCAGCCGGAAGCCCAGAAAACTCCTGGAGCATTTGTCCATTTTTACATGGTAATACATGTCCTGGAGATCTACAGAGCACACCAATCGCCTTTTTCCAAGAACGGAAGTATCTACTGTACCATGAATATCCAGAATTTGGTTTGCTGAACTGCCTTGTTGAACTGGATGAGATCCAAGATGGGTCTCCAGTCCTCTGTTTTTTTTGGGTACTAAAAAGAACCTACAGCAAAAATCGGATCCTGTTTGGTCTGGTGGGACTTTTTGGATGACTCTTTTGTCTAGCAGTTTTTGAATTTCTATGACTGCTGCTTTCCTGTGACTGGGTGGAACGTCTGGGAGTTTTTTCTGGGTTATTGGGAGTAATGATACTGGAATTTTGTAACCACTGGATATTATTCCCTGCACCCATCCGTCCATAGTTAATATTTGCCAGGCAGACTGGTGCAGAGAAAGTTGTCCCCGACTGCCTCCAGAGGAGGGCAACCAGGCCCCCATTTAAGGGTGCTGAAAGGAAGTACCACAAAAGATTCTCTGGACTCCTGGTTTTGCAGTCCATTTCTGTCTCTGGGGTGGCGTCTTCCATTACTTTCCTCAGCCCTGGGGAAAGCGTTTGCCACATGAATCCAGGAAAGGCGCTTCGGATTTTTTTAAACCATAGTCTCCCACTTCTCTGGTTCCTAGAGTAAGGCCACTGAGGAGAGGAGAAACGTACCCCTACGGCAGAAAGGGTCTTGCCATCTTTTTCACATCTGGCTAAAGTGTCTTTTACCTTGGGACCAAAAAGGGTAGATCTGTCAAACGGAACACTGACAAATGATGCTTTAAATGGCTCCACAAAGCCACACAAGCACATCCAGGAGTGCCTTCTCATGGCTATGCCTGAAACCACTGCTCTAGTCATCCCTTCAGATATGTGAGCAATCAGCTTCATGGACGAATTAGAAAGCGAATCAAGGGTTGCTAGCTGAGTGGTAAATTTGTCCCATAGCCATTCAGCCACTGCTCCTGAGAGGGTATCTGAGAGCTTCTTGATCAGATCACTCTGTAATCTTGTAATGTGCGCCATACCATTCAAGGATCTAAGAGCGAAGGTTGTTGGAGCATAAACGCGCTTCCAAACCTATCCAAAGTACTAGACTCCTTGTTAGGGGGATGGATAGTCAGACTTTCCTCAGCAAGTTCCTTCTTCGTGGCTGCCGCTATCATCATGGCATCAATGGGTATGCCTTTGGATCAGTGTGGCTTGTCCTTAGGGGCTGACAGGACATGATCAGGTCTCTTGCGGATCGGCTCGATGAAGACCGGCATCTTCCATACACGCTGAGTGATGAATTTAATGAGACCGTCAGCGGGTGGAGAGATACAAGAAGTAAAGGGTTGGGCACAAAAAGCCTCCAGGTATACCAATTCTACTTAGGAAGGCTGGATGAAAAACCAGCCGCCGCTCTGTTTCAGGATTTCTAGGGTGTCCCCGAAGGAAACATCATCAGGGGGTGACCTGGGGGAACCTTCTCCTTCATCAAAATAGCCATCTTCGGTGAAATACTCCTCCGGAGCTTCTAAGTGCTGCCTCTTGAGCTTCTTCTTCGCAGGTACTTCCTTGGGGGATGATCTGGGAAAGTGTCCAAAGAGGAAACCACTAAAGTGGGTCTTTCCTGGGACTTTAGTGCCCTCTGTCCTGGGGATGAGAAGGATGGCAGCTCAGGTCGAGGACCTGTAGAAACTTGTCCTGACAGGGATGGCAAAGACTGCAAGTCCCCAAAGGACAAAGCCTTCTTCGTGATCTGGAAAGCCGGCCTCCCATAAAGGGATGGGAGCCCAGAACCAAAATAGACTTCTTTGGAACCGGGTTCACACCCTGCACCGAGGAGATGACCCCCGAAACAGAAGACTGGGTCGAGCCTAAAAAGGCCGAAGTACCAAGGGACATGGATGGCTCCGAAGTTAAGGAAACTAATCCATGCACCTTGGACCCGGCCAGAGAGTCTCGACCCCAGGAGGCCTCCAGTGCCAAAAGCCTGGATGAGCTCAAGGCAGCTCTCGATACCAGAAAAGAAGATGCTACCAAAACTGAGACAGTTGACATCGGGAGTGTCAGAACCGAGGACTCCAATGACTCAACAAGAGTTGGAGGAAGAGGAACCCGTGGTGTTGTAGATAGGCTGGTTCAAATGCCAGAGTGGCTAGGAACCGAGGACAATCCCCTCACTGTCAGGAGCTGATCCACCAGTTTCATAATGTCAGCATCCAAAAGACTTTTAGTGGATTGAATTGAGGCAGTTGAGGAAGACTTAGGGGGTTTCACTTTGAGGAAGGGGCTTGGTGGCCTGTTAAGAGTTGAACACGAAAGAAAGGAAGTGACGACAGAAACATGAAGTCCATGTACACATGAGCAACTGGTACCTTTGACTTTGTATTGCACTCCATCAATTTTCAGTTCATCTCATCAGCAAAATGAACTTGAAGGAAGCAAAATGTTTCAACGATTGGGAGCAAGACCTAGGGACAATATGAACAGTATTAAAGGTGACTTTTTAAATTTAAAAGTTAATGCTAATGTACACAATGTTCACGAACAAGTTTTATCTAGGCAGAACCCTAATTGGGCTGCCTGGCTACAACAAAATAAATATGCTTTTAATGAAACTACGCAGGGCAGTAATTCTGCTACTTTTACACAGACTTATAAAGAAAACATTGACTATTTTCAAAATTGTTTGTATAAATATAAATCATTGCAAATCGACAATTGGTATTTACAGGAATGCATACAGGCTAAAATGGTCCATAAAGGGTTAAGGGTATATAGCTACCCGAATAATTTTGTAGCTGGTTCTTCCTATCATAAAGAGCTTTTGGAAGTGTTTGATCAATGTGGTTTTGCAGTCATGGAGTTAATAATAAAATACAATAAAATTGAAATGGAAAATATTTTGGGTGAAGTCGATAGGGTAAACAAAGTGACAGTAGAAGATTTATTATTTACTGTAGAGGAAGAAAAAAGCAAAGTATTATAATATAAAACAAAAGATAGAGGAAAAATTAGTATTTGTACTGAATAGAAAAAAACTTTTAGTTATGTACTCACCATAACGTTAGATGTTTGGGATCCATCTCGCCTACATTCAGTACTGATGGGCTCGGAGCCGATCCTCGGCTCCGACTCGGCACGCTATGCTATAGAGCAAAGCCTCTTATTGGCTGAGCTATTCTTTATCCCAGGATGCACCACCACTAATCCCCCAGATCTTGTTTGTCCGTATTCATGCACACACACATAACTTGTTTAAATAACATTGCCAGATGTTTCAAGATGAAACAATAGAATTCGAACCGTCCGATCTCTTCTGATCTCCAAGGCAGGGGGATGGAGGGTGGGTTATTGGGAATGTAGGCGAGATGGATCCCAAACATCTAAAGTTATGGTGAGTACATAACTAAAAGATGTTATGTGATCCTATCTCGCCTACATTCAGTGCTGATGGGACAGCGTCCCTAGCACCTACATCCTGGGTGCCTCACTGGAAAACACTCCTGAGCACTGTGGAACCAAATGAAGCTCGCCCCCGAGATGCCACATCCAATTTGTAGTGGGAAATGAAAGTATGCGGGGAAGACCATGTAGCCGCTGCACAAATGTCACTAATGGCAAGCTTAGAATGGAATGCTATTGAAGTAGCCATAGCTCTTGTAGAGTGAGCTTTGACAGAGGTCGTAAGCTCTTTATTAGAAGAGGAATAAGCTTGACTAATACAGTCCCTGATCCATTTGGCAATAGTGACCTTTGTGACGGCTTTGCCCAATTTATTATCCGAAAAGGACACAAACAATATATCTGTTTTCCTTGTTTGTTTGGTCCTGTCTAAATAAAAACGCAATTGCCTGTGGACATCCAATGTGTGGAATATGTATTCCGCTTTGTTAGAGTACTTTGGAAAGAAAACTGGAAGTTCTAATGACTGTTGTAGGCAAAAACTGGAACAAACATTAGGGACAAAGGATGGATTAGGCCTGAGAGATACTCTATCTGTGTGAAAAAACAGGTACGGTGGTTTTACAGATAGAGCTTGAAGCTCTGAAACCCTTCTGGCAAAAGTAATAGCAACCAGAAAAGCAGTTTTCCAAGATAGAAATTTCAAATCACATGTTGCTGCCGGTTCGAAGGGGGAGGAAGTTAAGGCACGTACCACCACATCGAGATCCCATGGAGGAGCAGGATGAGAAATCGGAGGTCGTAAAAGCGCAGCACCTTTCATGAAGGTCTTACACAATCTGTTGCTCATTAAAGGTGGGTTTATAGATTCATGAAAATTGGAAATAGCTGCCAATTGGACCTTGATGGTAGAGACTGAAGAACCTTGATTGAATAGGGAAGTTAGGAATTTTAGGACTTCCGATACAGGAATAGTGATGGGATCCAGACCCTGGAGTTGAGCCCAAATAGCAAATCTCTTCCATTTGCTGGTATACAATTTCTTGGTGGCAGACTTGTGGGCCGAAGATAAATATGTATGACTTCCGGGTCTAAGGTATGATTCCTGACTATAGTCGGAAGAGGAGGAGCCAAGCTGTTAACTTCAGAGTGTGAAGGGACTGGTGGAGTAGTCCTGACTGATGAACTAATAGGTCTGGGATCTGGTCCAGGAACCATGGACCGTCCAGTGCATATTTCCGAAGATAGGGGAACCATACCTGACGAGGCCAGTAAGGAGCAACTAGGATCATTTTGCTCCCCAAGTGAGACGCCTTTTGGATCACTCTGGGAAGGAGGGGAACCGGGGGAAGGCGTATAGCAAGCCGGTGGGCCAAGGATGGGCTAGTGCGTCCATAGGACTCTCCCCCGGAGCTGGAGTGAGGGAGAAGAACTTTTTGCACTTCGCATTCAGCGGAGTTGGGAAGAGGTCGCAACAAGGAATTCCCCATTTGCTGAAAATCTGAGTTGCCACTGTATTGTTCAGAGACCACTCGTGAGGAGAGAGGATAGTTCTGCTCAGTCTGTCGGCTATCACATTGGATTTGCCAGGGATATGAGTTGCTATCAGAAAACGTTTGGTCGCCACTGCCCATTCCCATACTCTCATGGCCTCTCTGCAAAGAGGGTAGGATCTGGTTCCTCCCTGCTTGTTCAGGTACCAGACCACTGGCATGTTGTCGGAGTGAACGGCAATCATGCCCTGAGGGAGGTAATCGTGGAGGGCTTGTAGAGATAGAAGCACCGCCCTCATTTCCAAAATGCTGATATGAAGAAGACTCTCTTCTGAATGCCATTTGCCTTGGACTGACCTGCCCAGGAAATGCCCCCCCCCCCATCTGGGAGGCGTCCGTAGTCAACGTGGCCAAAGGAGGAGGTGGAACGAAGGGTCGACCCTGATCCAGATTGGAGGGCACCAGCCACCAGCGAAGGTCCCGCTTGCAGGTTTCCGTGATCCGTATGAGGTGACTGAGAGGGAGATCCTGAAAAGACCACTGTGTCGAAAGAAGCCACTGGAGAATTCTCATATGCAACCTTGCTAGGGGGACTAGAAGAACAGTGGCCGACATGGATCCCAATAGTTGCAGGACCATTCTGGCTGGAGCTTTGGATCTGGGAAGCAAAGCTCGAACTTGAGCCTGTATGGTTTGTATCCTTTCTGTAGGAAGATAGACCCGCATTCTGTTTGAGTCTATCTCTACTCCGATGAATCCTATGCATTGAGATGGCAGCAACACAGACTTTGGCCAATTGAAGGTGATTCCAAGGGAAGTGCCCAGTGATATTGTGGCTTGTAGACTCTGCAATAGTAGACGCCTGGAGGTGGCAGTTAGGAGCCAGTCGTCCAGATACGGAAACACCTGGAATCCTAGACTCCTCAGGTGAGCAGTCACGACCGCCAAACATTTGGTGAACACCCTGGGGGCTGTGGTGAGACCAAAGGGCAGCGCGCGGAAATGAAAATGACTGCCTCCTAGACTGAAGCGCAAATGTCTCCTGGACGCCTGATCTACCATGATGTGGTAATAAGCGTCCTTGAGATCTATGGAGCACATCCAAACACCTTTCTCCAGCAGTGGGAGAATGGATTGCAAGGTGACCATTCGGAACTTGGACTTTTTGACTGAACGATTTAGAATGCTGAGATCCAGGATGGGCCTCAAGTCCCCAGTCTTTTTTGGCACCAAAAAGAATCTTGAGTAAGTCCCTAACCCGATCTGGTCTGCGGGGACCGGTTGGATGATTCCTTTTTGAAGCAGCTTTGAGACTTCTAAGGCTGCAATTTCCTGTTGACTGGGTGGTGGGTCCGGGATTTTCTTGGACGGAGGTGGTGGATGAGAAAAAGGGATGGAGTAACCTCCGGCGATAATTCGAAGCACCCATCGGTCCTGAGTGATACCTTCCCAGGCTTTTAGGTGCCCCGAAAAACGACCCCCGACTGGCACCGGAGCTGCACAGTCGGGCAATCCCTCAGGGATTGTGAAAGGCTAAAGAGCCACAAAAGGACTCGCGGTCTCCAGTGTTGCGGGGGGCCTCTGCCGCCTCTGGGACAGCGTCTTCCAGAAAAATTTCCCCCTCCTCTGCCTCTAGAAGGGGGATCGTCCTGCTGTGAGGGATAAGACTTCTGGGATCTACGGAACCACATTTTCCCTCCTCTTTTAGCCTTGGGATAAGGCCGAAAGGGAGTGGAAAATCGTGCCCCTATGGCAGTCAAAGTCTTACCTTCTTGCTCGCAGCGGGTCAATGTGTCTTTTACCTTGGGTCCAAACAAAGAGGACCCATCAAAGGAAGCGTCGGCAAAAGAAGACTTGAAGGCCTCCGCAAAATGACACAGGCGAAGCCAGGCTTGCCTCCGTAGAGCAATACCTGTACCCGCCGCTCTACTCGCCCCCTCGGCCGCATATGAAATGAGCCTCGTGGACGAGTTTGATATGGATGACAGCGTAGCCAACTGAGAGCCAACTGTCTGGGCCAGCTGCTCAGGTAGGTTACCCGAGAGGGTATCTGAAAGCTCCTTGATCAGATCCCTCTGAAACCTGGTGAAGTGCGTTAAATAGTTCAGGGACCTTAAAGTAAAGGCCGCTGAACTGAGGGTGCGCTTCCCGTACCGATCCATACTCCTAGACTCCTTATTAGGAGGATGGACGGACGTTGAAGCCTCTGCTACATCTTGCTGGGTAGCAGATGCCACCACCAAGGCATCTACGGCCACACCTTTTGTCAAAAACTCCTTCTCTGGGGGTGCTGACAGGAACTTATTTGGGCGAGCAGGCACCGGCTCCACAGAGTCTGGGTGTTCCCACGCCCTTCGACAGATCAAATCTAGGAGCTCGTCGAAGGGCGGAGACACCCAGGAGGCGGAGGGCTGAGCCCCGAAGGCCTTAAGGAACACCGACTCGTCAGCAGAAGGGGGTTTGGAATGCCAGCCGCCTCGTTGTTTGAGGGCTTCCAGGATGTCTGCAAAGGAGACGTCATCTGAGGACGACTTAGGGGACCCCTCTGCATCATCAAGATCAGTGTCTGATGTGAGAGACTCATCGGGGGAGTCAACGTGCTTCCTCTTGCACGATCTTTTCCTTGGGGGTTCCTCTGAAGAAGCTTCAGAGGGACCTCCAGGAGGGGGGGAACCCCCAGTGGGGGTGACCTCAGGCCCCGGGGCTCCGCTGTCTAAGGACAGGGGGACTGCCAAAGACCCAGTCTCCGTATGCAGGGATGGTGCTGGTGAGACCGTGGAGGTAGCCAAAGACGATTTGGCTAACGCACTCCTCATGGCCCTGAAGGCTGGACCAGCAGGATCCTGGGAAGGTCCAACCCCCGTGGCCACAACAGTAGACAGTACCCCCACAGCCGACACACCGAGAGGAAGGCTTGGGACCAAAAACATCAGTCCCGAAGCGTCCCCCCCGGGGCCGACAGAGGAGGTCCGCGTACCGAACTCCGACTCGAGAGCCGGGGTTGGAGTAAGGGTCGGGGCCGACCCGAAAACCTCCATCGGCTCCACCAGCACCGGCTCCAACGGTGCCGAGGCTGTTGGAGGAGGAACCATAACTACAGGGTGGGCCATCGGCTCCGAAGCCGAATGGGCTGGAGCCGAAACTAATTTTTGGAACACAGGAGACTGAAAAAGTCTTAGGAGCACCCTGTCGATGTCCGAATCAGACATCTTGGAAGATCTAGATGAAACCGATCGGGTCCGAACCGACTTCTCCATCGGCTCCAAAGGACTGGGGGACCGGCTCCGAATGGACTCAACCACTATCGGCGCCGAGGGAGATCCCAAAACAATTTCTCTCGGTGCCGAGGAGGGCTTCGGCGCTGAAGGGGAAGAGTCTGAGCCGGCAACCCTCATCGGCTCCAAAATCAGTGGAGCCGATGAAGGTGACCCGCCTCTCGAAGCCCCAGTCATCGGCTCCGAAACCAGAGGAGTCGAGACTGGGGGCATCGAGGCAGACCGTTCCGCCCTCGGCTCCGAAGTCCGTGGAGCCGATGGAAAAGCCTGCCTGGATTTCTTAGTAGTCAGTTCCGACGGGCTAGTCGGAGCCGACGCTTTCTTTTTCTTTGTTGGAGAGGATGGGAAGATAAGGCCTCCTCGAAGGAGGGTTTAATCAGCCCTTTCAAGATTAATTTATTTTTCCTCTCTTGGAGGACTCTAGAGGAAAAGGCGTAACACACGCTGCAGGACTCCTGCAGGTGCTTGGCGCCTAAGCAGTATACGCACGAGGAGTGGTCATCAGTTATAGACATTTTATAACTGCACCTCGTGCACTTCTTGAACCCAGAGGGCCTATGTTCTTTAGACATAATGTCTCTGAAACAGTCAATATAAGCAGTAAAGAACACTGTTGTAGACAGAAAAAATACAAATTTTAAACAACAATAAAGTTTTTTTTTTTTTTTAAACGAAAATCAAAGTACTACAATACAGTAATCACGACAGCAAAAAGGAGGGCCAAGAACCCTCTAACTCAAACAGGTACTTGACCTCCTTAAAAGAAAGAGAAACTGCTAATGAATAGGGGAAGGCCCCTCTAACTGAAACGGGAAACCTTTCCCTAAACAAACACACAAATTTACCACAGAAATAAATCCAAAAACACTCGTACAACAACAATAGCTGTTAAAACAGCTTTTTGGGTAAGAACAGAGAATTTCCTGACAGGAAAACTTTAGAAAAAAACAGCACTTAGCTCAGCCAAGTTTGAGACCACGTCCTAGCTTGTAAGCGGCAAACGAGATCTGGGGGATTAGTGGTGGTGCATCCTGGGATAAAGAATAGCTCAGCCAATAAGAGGCTTCGCTCTATAGCATAGCGTGCCGAGCCGGAGCCGAGGATCGGCTCCGAGCCCATCAGTACTGGATGTAGGCAAGATAGGATCACATAACATCAGGAAATTTTCTAGAGATGTTAAAGAGTATAAGGATAATACGTTACCCTAAACCACGAAATAATGCAGTTGTTTCATATAATGATGAATCTAAACAGGATAGTCAATTATATAGGCCTTAACACCATCAACTGGATACACTGGATGAATGTGAGGAAAACTTTAAGGGAGAAAATGACAGTGCTTATGAGGAAGCACCCCCTTTAGGACAGAAACAGTGAGGAGATCCAAAAGAATAAAACACAGGGACCAGAATGCCCAACAATATTATCACAGGAGGTAATTAATAATAGGCAACAAAAGGAGAACATAAATCAAATAAGTGAAAGTGTGTATGAGTGGAGGGGGTATAAAATGTTTAACTATAGTGGATATGAAAATGCTGAAAATTATTTTCAATTATTTATAAAAGGTTTTAAATTTATTCTTATCCATCAAATGGACATAAACAAGTTAATCATATATTTTAAAATTGTTTACAAGGAAGAAAAACTTGGAATTTTTAATGTCTAAGATGAATTATAATAATAAAACTATGAATAGCTGTTTACGTAGAAAGAGTATATATAATCCACTGCTACATCCTCATTTAAAAAGTTTTGAAAAGGTGGTTGAAACAGAGTTGAGACAAAAAATGAAGCAGGTTAAAATAAAACCAAATCTAACTAAAGAAGAAAGAGAATTGTTACATTCTATTAGAAATAATGCAAATGTTCAGGTGTTATAACCGGATAAAGGTGGCGGTATGGTTTAAATGGATAAAATACTGTGTATAGCTAAAATGATGGAAACTGTGGAAGATACAGGAAAATATATGAGAGTTTCAAGAAACGAAGTGAACATAGCTTATTCTAAGATAGATTGTGCTTTAAAGGATATAGTTTTTGAAGGAAAGATAAATATGGATATTTATAAATATTTTAAAACCGAGAAATCTAAAATACCTCTCCTTTTTGGAAACCCTAAAGTCCATAAAAATATGGATAATCCTGATGAGGCCAATAGTGGCAGCTAGGGGAAGTAAGACTCAATCTCTGGCTAGATATGCTGATAAACTGTTGAAAAAATAGGACAAAGTGTCTGTCTAAAGGACTCTTGGGATTTTCTTTGAGAGGTATCTGATAGTATATATTGTGACAATACTATTTATGTCACCAAAGATGTGGTAGACCTCTTTTCTAGTATTCCCCACATTACAGGATTGGAATTGTTTGAAGAGGCCATATTTGATATTAGTAAGGAAAATAATAATGAATAGATGGTGTTGTTAGAAATTATGGAAATGTGGTGGTGGTGCTGCGGTAGCGTTGTCACCTCACAGTAAGACACTGTTCGGTTCGATTCTCAGCTAGAGCATCTTCTGCGTGGAGACATGCGTGAATGGGCATACCTTCGTTGAAGGTTGTGCATCAGGCCTGGCAAGCCGGTACATAAAAATCAACTGCCAATCATTAGCGGACCGGAGTTTCGCTGTGGCGAACCCTAACCGGGAAAAGCCGAAAGACACAAACACAATTCTAAATAATAATTATATAAGTTTTGAAGAAGAGTTTTATAAGCAAATTAAAGGTGTGGCAATGGTGGGAAACTGTGCCCTCACATATGCCAACATAATAATGAATATGTGGGAGAAAAAATGTGTGTTTTCTTCAAAATTCGCCCAATACTGGACATTACACAAAAGATTTTTAGGTGATACAGTTATTTTTTGGAAGGGACCCATGGAGTTGTTGATAGAATTTATTAGTTATATTCAACAGACTACCATTTTTTTGAGGTTTACATATAACACAAGTAAAGGTAAGGTGAATTTTTTGGATGTGACTATATACATGAGGTGATGGATAAAAAGGCATTTAAATCTACCTTGTATAGGAAAGTCACCTTTTCCAGTTCATATCTGTATTATACTAGCGCTCACCCCAATAAGCAAAAACATAATATAGTCAAGGGGCAATTAATAAGAGCGTCTAGAATGACATCAGATGAACAAGATTTTCTTATAGAATGTAAGAAGATTCAGATGTTTTTAGAAAGAAAATACCCATTAGATATGGTTAAAGAAATCTTAACAGAGGTCTTAAAAGGTAGAAATGACAGACATCAGTCTATCTTAGGTTAAAAAAAGAGCTTGTAGACCAAAATAATAGTGGAACATCCATCAAAACGGGTGAAAATAAAACATCTCAAGAAGAATATGGAGATGGGGTTTAATTTGTTTTATAATAATGTATATACCTTAAATGCACAGGAAATAATTTCTAAGAATTGCCAGTTATTGAATAGTATATCAGGTGAAGTATATTTATTTGAACAACCTATTCATTTTATATATAAAAAGGGTAGAAATTTGAAGGAAGCATGTTAATTCCAAAAAGGAGGTGCTAGAGAAAGAGTAGGTATTTTAAAAAAGAAAGGCACATATTTATTTATTATTTATTTTATTTATTTTACATTTGTTGACCAAGAGACTCCAACTGGATTACAAATCCATTTTAAGTGGAGGCCTGGGGAGAAAAGCTCCAAGAGAACAATTTTTTACAAAACATAGTTTTAAGGACAAACTTTTGACATACAATTTCCATAGAAGAGACTTTGACATACATATTAACTAACAGACAGGATACATTTGTTCTCTACAGTATAATATTAAATTTTAGATGATATTCCTAAGTGTAGGATTCCTGTGTTAAATTTACTATCAAGAGTAAAAGCAGAGAGACGTAGAATAAGGCTCCGAGAGAGCAGATGATGCTCGCTATAGTTGAGAAGGATAACAAATTGATTCACTATATGTCTTCGCCTGGTTTTAGTTGAGAAGGATAACAAATTTATTTTATTTATTTATTTTATTTTACATTTGTTGATCAGGCTAGTCCAGCTAGATATATGTCCATTTTCAGTGGAGGCCCGGGGAGAAAAGCTCCACAAATTACAACAACATAAAAGGTCAATACAAAGACAATAACAGTATAATTTGGTACATAAGTTTTAACAATTATAGTACAAGCCTAAGATTATATATTTTATATTTCAGTAGGAAAAAGGAAAAATGTATCTAAGAATAGATGAATAAGACTAATACATTTGTATTAGAAATGGTGTAGTACAAATCTTTATAACATATTACAAAATTAGATACACCTAGTAATTTATGATAAGAGATACTAAGGTCTCACAAAAACCTAAGAAAGAAAAACACTAGAGATCAATAGAGTATAGAAGAACAGCAAACAAGGATGGATTTCTAGTGTTATTTAACACATAGGTTGTGATACTATATGAAGGTGTTTGATCATTCCACAGTATATATTTATTTACATGAGAAAAAATCCTAAGGAAGGTTAAGCTCACTAAAAATTAGTGAGACAACACAAGATCATGATCATGGGACGCTAGGAATTGTGGGAGTCTAGTTAATAGTTAGGTACTTAGTCTGGGTTAACACAGGGGCATAGCCAGTGTGATTTGAGGTAGGGTTTAAGCTTGCTTTTAAATAAGCTGACAGAGGATATTGAGGTTAGTTGGCTTGGGAGGATGTTCCAGGCTTTACCTACTGTATTGGAAAACAAGGTGTCACCAGCTAAGTTGGTGGATTTTGATATTTGTACAAGTAGGTTATTAGCTGAGTGTAAGGTCTTGAGGTTATTATAGGGGATGACTAGGGATGTAAGTATGGGTGTATTTTGTGGTAAATACAGGATCTTATGGGCTACTATTAATTGATTGAAAAGTATTAAATTTGGCAGCTCTAACCATACTAACTGATTCAGATTGATACAGTGATGAGTTCTATAGGAGGACCCAGCTGCAAATCTGGCAATATTATTGCAGGAGCATGTAAGTTTACTCAGATTACTTCTACATATTTTGGTATAGATAGGGGAGGCATAGAGCAAGGTAGAGATGAGGTGGGTATGAGCAATAGTAACCCTGGCTGGAGGTGTAAGAAAGGGTTTTATTCTATAGAGGGAACCTAGTTTCTTGTTTAGTATTTTTATGGTGTTATTAATGTGAGGTTCAAAGGACAAGTTGTTATCTATTAGTACCCCGAGTAGTTTGGTGGTTGGTTCAGGAGATATTATAGTTCTATCATTTGAAGTAATAGTAAAGTTAAGTGGGAGGTTCTATGGTGGGGGTAAATAGTAACATTTTTGTTTTTTTTGGGGTTAAGGATAAGACGTCTTTGTAGGAGCCAGTTTTCAACTGTACTAAAGGTCATTTGGGTTAGTGACTGAAGTTCTGATTGAGAAGCAGCAGCGCATATGAGTGTGGAGTCGTCAGCGTATTGGATACAGTCAGCTTGAGGAATTACAGAATGAAGGTCATTTGTAAAGATGGAGAAGAGTAATGGGCCTAATATAGATCCTTGGGACCCCTAGAGTGACTGGGACGTGGGAAGATAAAGTATTGTCCCATAGTACAGCCTGTTGCCTGTTATGTAGGTATGATTGGAACCACTGTATAGTATGGTTGTCCAATGACAGGTTTTTGAGTGTGTC